>NW_018252152.1:221183-221854 GCF_001263595.1 Phalaenopsis equestris | reverse complement strand
AAGTGTCAGCGGGAAAATCACATGCACATAACGTATCATGAGCCATGTCTTAAAAGTGGGGGGAGCTAATAGCACCTGCAAGCAAAATAGTTAGAAATCATTACTTGCTCCCCTCATAGCGGTACCTGTGTGTGTATAAAAATAGACATGACTCCCTGCAGAAGAACGCCCTAACACACTACCACACATATGCAGTATGCAGTCACACCACAAGCACAATGCAAAAGAAAAATGTCTGACTAGGGCAACCAATCCAACAGAAAACAATAGTCAGACATCAAAAAGACTATCTAGCACCCTAAATCCTAACCTAACACACCATCTAACGAAAAAGTGAATCAACCTAGTATCTAAGTGGGGGGTAAGTCTAGGTATAATATGACTTTGACGGGGTCGTCATACTGACCCCATCCTAAAGATCCAAAGGATCTAAAGGGTGTCACGAAGAATGATGACACGAGTTAGATCTATTAGATCTTTAACACAGTCATACTCGTGTCAATCCCGATGTCTTAACTCGCATTGCTCATTGGGATTGACCCAGCGAGCAATGCTCCTTAAGGCATCGCGACCAACACGGGAGTCACTCTCCTAACGGGTCTGGCTCGCTATCCATGCAAACATGCAAATGCAAATGTTAATGCGGGCGAATCAAAACATATAAATAGTGA
>NW_018252152.1:220672-221108 GCF_001263595.1 Phalaenopsis equestris | reverse complement strand
GTGGTAGCCACAGGGGCCCGAAAAGAGGGTAGGCCGGTAAGGCAGTGACCCAAAGGTAGGCAGGCCGTAGCGGCAGGGGCCCGAAAAAAGGGTATGCCGGTAAGGCAGTGACCCAAAAGTATACAACTCAAGCAGATGATATCTGCTCCTGGTCCCCTCCACGTGGTGGAAGTTCAGAGGCCGTAGAGACATAACCACAGAAATAGGTTCAGAGGCCATAAAGACATAACCTATAAATGAGTTCAGAGGCCACAAAGGCATAACTCAATAGGGTGGTTCAGAGGCCGCAGAGGCATAACCACAAAAATAGGTTCAGAGGCCGCAGAGGTATAACCTAGAAAATAGGTTCAGAGGCCGCAGAGGCATAACCTATGAATGAGTTCAGAGGCCACAGATGCATAACTCAAGCTAGTGGTTCAGAGGCCGTGGAGGGATA
>NW_018252152.1:217551-219389 GCF_001263595.1 Phalaenopsis equestris | reverse complement strand
CTACAAAACCCGACGTGCCTCAAAATGAGGTCTTATCATCAAGGGTCGGCCAAGTGAAGGCAATAGTTCCATTGATCGGAACATCAAATGATCACAGAGGTATATACCCCGATCGAAATAGTCTAGGAGGTATGTCTCCTGACCAAGTATCAAATAAGGCAAGAAGTATGTATTCTGGCCGAACATATGAAATAACGCAGGAGGTATGTATCCTGACGAAATATCACATGAACAATCATACGACATAACATTCTGAGGTATCACGCTCAAAGTATAGTCAGAGATCCAAGTAATCTGACTGAACATGGATCGGTGGTAAAACCGATACAACATGTCATTCGACTTGGCGGACAAAACCAACCAAAGCAGTCAGAACCGTCAAATGGGGTTAGATATCAAAAAGGTCTAATCACAAGAGTGCTTCTACATTAGCACTCGCTGAGGATCCATGGATCAGACGTGAGACTAATACAAAATACAACAAGGTACTCGACATGGCGGACATAACCAACCAGATCAATCGAAAATATCAACGAGGTTACATGACCTAGCACGGTTTAACCCCCAAGGGTGCTCCAAGCGAGCTAGCGAGGAATTTCTCATTGAGGATTCTCCCATCACTTAACAAAGTAGTTTTGCTAGGGAGACATCAAGTTTCCCAGTGTAAACATGGACCAGCTGAGCTACTGATACAACATGTCAATCGGTGAGGTGGACCAAACCAACCAAATCAACTGAAAATCATCGAGGTGGACTTTTAAGTCCAAATGTAGGGTGCTTTAAGCAAGCATTAGCAAAGTAAGTATCACTAAAAGGTCTTCAGAACTAGCGAAATAGCTATAGCAGGGGAGAGCTCAACGAATATTTCCAACAATAACAGATTAAGGCAATTCTCATCGGGGAAATCACCGGAGCAAACGTCAGGCATCAAAAGTGGCTCTGACGAAGGACATGGATCGGACGTATAACAGACAAATTCCAGAACCGATACGACATGTCGCTCTGACAAGACAATGAAAATTGACTGGTTCAGGATTATCAAAGAGGGTGGATGAATAGAACATACCAACCCTATATATGATACTGCTACTAAAGATTTGGTAGAAAGAATTCCGTTGGGGAATTGTTGCAGCATTTAAGAATAGTTGGCACAAGGGTATGTTGCCCTTAGGGTAACCCAAAAAACATCCCTCAAAGGGAAAAACACCACACTCATTTGAAGTGAGTGGGAAACTCTAATTCGGATCCACACGGGGTGCTCAACCGAATAAAGGTGGCGAGGAATGGAGCATAGCTTCCCGCATAAAAAGGTATCAATCGAACTTGACCTCGGACAATCGAGACACCTGAGAAGGGTTGGACAAAATAGAGTGTACCAACCAAATGGAGTTTAGCCATAAGGCAAAAACCAGAACATATCCCATTTGAGGGAATACACAACACTCATCTGAAGTGAGCGGGACGAGCATATCCGTATAAAGGTGCTGGGTTCGGACCCTATGTGGAAAAGGTAATCAAAACAGAATGTTGGGAAAGGGAATAGCTTTCCTGCATAAGACAAATATCAATCGAAATTGACTTTCATAAATCGATATATTGCAAAAGGTTAGCTAGGCAATATATGCTAACGAGGGAATGCCTAGTCATGAAACTAAGCTCAAATCCTCTAAAAAGGGGGTATCTTCCACTCTCATTTAGAGTGAGTGGGGAAAAACGTATCTACCACACTCATTTATAATGGGTAGGACACGCTCGTTCAGACCCGTTCGAAGCGAGGAACTGTAGAAAAAAAATATAAGAGAAGTACTTAGCTTCTCTTACACTGATTACTGGTTGCG
>NW_018252152.1:216279-216836 GCF_001263595.1 Phalaenopsis equestris | reverse complement strand
CAACTTTCCCGCACAAAAGAGGTATCAATCGAACTTGACCTTGGTTAGTTGAGACACGTATGAAGGGTTGGGCAAAATAGAGTGTACGAATCAACTGGTGTCTAGCCATAAGGCACAAACTAAAATATATCCCATAAGAGGAAATTCATCACACTCATCTAAAGTGAGCAAAACGAGCATATCCGTAGAAAGGTGCTCAGTTCGGACCCTATGTAGAATGGGTGACCGAATAAGAATGCTAGGAAAAGGCATGACTTTCCTGCAATAAGGCAAATATCAATAGAAATTGACTTCTGTCAATTGGAGATATTGCAAAAGGCTAGTTATGCATCATTTGCTAACCATTGAATGCTTAGTTATAAAGCTGAGCATCAATCTTCTAAAAATATGGCATCTTCCAATCTCATTTATGATGAGTGGAACAAACGTATCTACCACGCTCATTTATGATGGGTGGGACACAATCATTCGGACACGCTCGAAGCGAGGGACCGAAAAGAGAGGATAAGAGAAGTACTTAGCTTCTCTTACACTGATTACTGGTTGTGCCAGGTATA
>NW_018252152.1:199935-208168 GCF_001263595.1 Phalaenopsis equestris | reverse complement strand
CGGCGGGGAGGAGCGGAGCGGCTCGCGATCGGGAGAATGGAGGAGAGAGGGGGCGTAACTGATTTTTTGAGAGGGAGAGACATTCTCTCTCCTCCTTTTTTGATTATATATATATATATATATATATTAAAGTTATGAGATAAAGGAGAGAGGGGGAATCTCCAAATAGGTCTTGCGTGAGCAAGAGGGAGGAAAACATATATTTTATTTTTTTATTATAATAATATTATTATATTAATATTATTATCCTCCGCGTATTTTTTGTTCGAATATGCCTTCGCATCGAAACAATCTCCCGTATGTAAAATCGACATTCCGGACGCAATCGCACAGTCTGTTTCGTCATTCGGGGTCGTTCGGACCACTTTTTCTGCAATTTGGGTAAAAACAATAATTTGCGCATTTTTTACCCGTATTCGAAGCGTTAACGACATGGATGCCCTCCTTAGATAATATCGACGTCCCGGACACACATGACATTAAAAAAATGATGCCAACAGTTCTTAAGAAAAAAATAGTTGTCCACTAGTCGATTACACCGTCGGGCATAGGACCGCCAACAACCTAAGAAGGTACGGGTCAATTCCCGCTAGTCTTATGTCGGTGAATGATACTTTCATCCTACAGTTCACCGGGTCCATGGGGGTGTCCTGATGTCGTAGGATGAAATATCATTCTGCTCTACCACCGATGTATCTTTGTCTTCATCACCCTAAGCCTCGAAACAAAACTGATCTACTTGCAACCTTGTTTGATGGTTTCACTTATAACAAAATGCTTTACATGTGCACTTATGTATCATTTATGTGTCAGACATAAGCACTGAAAACCGAACCCAAGAAGCAAAGAAAGAAAAGAACAAAAATGGAGATGAGAGAGAGGAGGAATACCTAAAACATCGAAAAGACGGTGGATGAATCAGTTCTCAAAACTCATGACGAAAAGACTTAAAAAAAGTAGAGCCTAAGGTCCTTGAATCAATCCGAAAGGATTTCACTTTCTCGCATTTTTAGAATTGGATCGACCAAAGGAGGGTGTCCCTTCCAAGTTCTATTTCGAGCGGGCCGAAACAGGCCCGAACCAACACGACGATCACCCACAAATGATCTCCTAACATCGGTGTCCAAACCCCAAAAAAAATTTTCTATGGAATCAATTTATCTTAACCACATGCTCTCCCAAAATAAAACTTGGAAATCTTCCAAATCTCACAAATTGAACACCGCACACGGGCCGTCCCCGCCACTAGCACTTCCAAACTCATGCCAAAATTAAGATTTTTTAACTTCCAGATTAATCAATAGCTTCATATATCAAATAGATATAGATCCTTCCAATAAAGCCACATAAATGCTCACGGCCGGGATTAGTAAAGTAGGGGACAGCAACTAAGGCTCTCAGCCAAGGCCATCAACATAACAAAGGGACTTACGGCTAGGGCAGTAAACAGGGCCCAGAAAAGAGAGTAGAGGGTCACGGGTAAGGCCAAAAACACACAACCAAGCTCCAACTAACTCACGGGTAAGAGCCAGAACAAACCAAACCAAACCCCGTATAAGAATCTCACAACCACAGATGGCAAGGAGGAGTCCAACACAACAGAAACCCACGGGTGGGGGACAAAGGAGAAGCAAACCTCCACCTACTAATCTCACGGTTAGAGGGCAAAACCGAAAGCCACAAGGGCAGTGCCCACCGAACAAGGCTCACAGCTAAAGTAGCAAAAGGAAAGCCAACCCCAGCATTGCCAAAGTGTTGCTTTTGATATACATAATGGAGTGAATGGGCAAGCTACTCAGACCCAACAAAAAGAGCCACACTATCCCAAGCAACCCCTTAATATGCTCACGGGTAGGAATAGGAGAGGATAGCACAAATCACAAGCCTATTAAGGGCTTAACAAGCCTCTCGAATAAGGATAGCACAAATCACAAGCCAGGCCTTACGGTAAGGGCTTAAAAGGAGCCAAACCGAGCCCCCAACTAAGGCCAGAAATATATCCCTCAAGGCTAACAAGTAAAGCCGAAATGACTAAGACACGATCTCAACCACGAACTCAACCTCCAACCCTTCGAAGGTGAAAACCAAGCCCCAATAGAGACCAAACCAAAGTTTTATAAGCTCGCAGATGCAGTTTATGGCAGTAAATCCAAACCCAGCCACCTTTAAGCAGACCAAAAAGAAAAAGAAAAAAAAACAGCATGGGCCAAAACAAATAAAACCACGCCCCAAATCAACCTTAAATCATTGGGGGATAAACTTGCACATGTATTGGTGTTGAAGTAACCAACAACATATAGATCCCACGCCAAAAATAAGCCTCATAATTAGGCAAAGAACATGAACTAGAGCAGGCAAAACCGAGCCCCAATGGAGGCTAGAAATCGAGTCATTCAAGGCTAAAACGGGGCCCGAGCATAGATTAAAACCCAAGCCTTAATAGAAATTAAAGTTCCAGCTACTTCAAAGTAAAACTGATCCATTTAAAACCAAAGAACAGCTCACATGCTTTTGAAACATCAAGATTTGGAGCCAATCTATGTCTCAAAAGAACAACATGATGGAAAACACATTCGGGTTACCAACTCAATTGCTCCAAGCATGAAACAGTTTTCAACATATACTTGAGCAAAAGGATACCTCATGAAGAGATAAACCAAGCTATCAAGATAAGTTACAGGGCTTTCGAAATTACAGAAATCTTTCAATAGCATGCATTTCAGGCTAGGAAAAGCCCTAGGGAGCTAAAATCGAGCCCCAACAGAGGAACGAACCCAGCAAGGGCCAAAAACCGTGGCCTATAAAAGCTTCAAAACAGGACAAAGTAGAGACCACACCGAGCCTTACAAAGGCTCAAAACAAGAGTAAATTTCCTGCTTTTATACCGTGATGATAGGCAACAAGAAGTAGATAAGCATGAATCTCTTAGAGCCAGCATTCCTTAATATCAAAATAAGTTACCACATTCATTCTAAGCATGGGAAATATAATAACTTCTTCCAACATGTATTTCTAGAGGAGCAAATATGCATTTCAAACTATTAATATATTCACAAACATTTTTTTTAAGCAAAGAAAATAATAGAGGCAGCCCATATATGCTTCATTTCTCACTAACCCCAGCAAGAATCCCATGCTCAAATCTCAAAACAGGCCTAGATTTTTTTACTTTCACATGCTCTTATGGTGAATATCTCAAAATACATGAAAGTAAATTAGACTAGCATGTTGTACCATCCAAAGGAAACTATTCCCAGCAGCCTGGCCGAGAGAAACCGAAAGGAAGCAAGGCACAGAGGAGGGGAGGAGTACCTCTTTAAAGCAGAATCCACCACAAAAGTTTCAGAAAAAAAACTTCCCAACTCAAACTTCTTTCCAACAGCAAGAGGAAGCCAACCCAAGCGCTAAGAACTAAAGAAGAAAGTGAGAAATAAATTTGGCAGAGTTTTCCCTCAGAGATTTTCGGCCCTTTGAAATGCACTGAATAAAACTTAATATAGGCGAGAGAAATAGAAGGAACACTCAAAGGATCGTATACGGCTCGAGTAGGCGAGCGGAGCGGACGCTCCATGCGGGTGGCTCGAGAGGCAGAAGATAGGATTTACTGCAGAGATAAGGGATGGGTCGTCTGTGAGATTGTCTCACGTGTGAGAGGCAAGCGCGGGAATGAAATTCCAACGGCACCGGAAGGATGCGGGTCAGGCGAGCGAACGAATGGAATTAAGGCTGAGGCCCACGGGTTCAAGAAAATGAAGCGGGGAGGGGGTGAAATAGATTTAGGTTATAATATATAATAATAGTAATAATAAAAATATTATTATTATTATAGTTACACCTAAATTATGCATTTTTCCCTAGACGCGTCGTCGCAGTGAAAAAACGTCTCCTCTAGTGTCCTTCCTGACTTAAATTAACGTTCCGGACGCGTCGGTGCAGTCCGTTTCGTCATCCGGAGTCGTTTAGGCAACCTCGTCGACGATCGGGCCAAAAACGTGTCGCGATCCGATTCCTGTCAAAATCTCGGTGCGAGCTCAATTAAACAGGA
This sequence comes from Phalaenopsis equestris, assembly GCF_001263595.1. Taxonomy (NCBI): domain Eukaryota; kingdom Viridiplantae; phylum Streptophyta; class Magnoliopsida; order Asparagales; family Orchidaceae; genus Phalaenopsis; species Phalaenopsis equestris. Next base: position 204,123 of record NW_018252152.1, on the reverse strand, counting down.
CGGTGCATAGTGCAACGATGTCAGGTCAACCCGTACAGTTAATCCTAAGGCCAACAGTTCTATAGGAATTCTCCTTAAGCTTTCTCACAGTAGCCCTACCTACTAAGTGCTAGAGGTCAAAACTACTATGCGGAACATCAAGTCGAGCGAAGAAAAACTCGGAATGTCTAACGGGGAGGGCTTCTTGTTCTAGTTTTTTAGGAATAGTCGACAGGAAAATCCTACGGCTAGACCCTAGGCTATTAAAGAGGAGAGACTAGACCTCGACCAAAAGTAAGGTCAACAGTAAGGTAGATGATCTAAAAAAATGAAAAGAATTATAGTGGATAGTTAGTGCATGAGTATCTGTATTTGGAAAGAACAATGAGAAGATGGAGATTGTAGGGTCTTGTAGATGGGAGGATATACTAAAAAAGCAAGCCATCATGGCCTACCATAAATGAAAAGTTGTTCAAAGATTGTTGCATTATTTTAAATGAAAAACTATTGTTGATAGATTCTAAATTGTCGTAGATGGAAGGGGTTGGTCATAGATTCATAATTATTTCAACGCTCCTCTTAAGATAGGTTGTATATGATCGTACCCTATTTATTAACTGTTTTATGGAAACTCACTCTTGGTGAAGTTTTGATGAGGGTATTGATAGTTTTGGCGTTTATTGGAACATAATTTAGTTGGGCTATTCTATTTTTGATTTTTTTTAATGTCAGTACCTCTCAATGTATTTAGTTCTGCATGATCAGCGGGATTTTTTGCAATTGTTTTAACATTTTAATGCATCATTGTTATCGCAAAACATTTGAAAATTTTTTGCTCAATAGTTCTGTGGAATTATGCTCATTATTATTTACTTTAATTCTATTTAGTAGTACTTACTTGTTATATTTAGTCATAGTATAAAAAGAGTAATTCCTTAATTATAGGTATTTATGTTTATTCCATAATTATAGGAATTACTTAATTGTAGGATGATTTCTTTCCTCGTTTTATCTCTTGTACGCGCATATTTATAGGTGAATTATCTATGTATTCAGGGAGAAAAATGTTTATTCAATAATCACATGGTATCAGAGCCATCAAAGAGAAGCCTATCCCGCTCGGCTCGATCACGGCCCTTCTCTCCCGTGATCCTCCTTGACCGGGCGCTGCCCTAGTTGTCCGCATCTGAGCGCCGCTCTTACCGATCGCGCCTCTCTCAGATCGTCCTTATCGGCTTCGAGATTGTCAGTGTCCGCATCCGCGTCCGCTTCCGCATCCGCGTCCGCTTCCGCATCCGCGTCCGCTTCCGCATCCGCGTCCGCTTCCGCATCCGCGTCCGCTTCCGCATCCGCGTCCGCTTTCGCGCTCGTCTCCCGCGATCGCCGACCCAAGCACAGTTGTTCTCATCCGCGCTTCTTCCGCGATCGCCGACCTGATCACAGTTGTTCCCGCGATTTGTCGTCGACTCTTCTCCCGCGCCGACTCTTCTTCCGCGTTCCCCGCGTTCCTGTCGTGCTCAATGCCTAAGTACGACCATGCCTGTAACTCCTCCACTAGTGATGTCACTTCTAGCCACCCCTCTGTGGCTGTGTCTCCATTGCCCAGCAATTCAGATAGTAATTCTGTCTGCCCTCACCCCCAGCCACAAACTCACCGGTCTGAATTACCTCCAATGGTCGCAGTCAGTCATGATATTTGTATGCCCGATGACGACAGATCCGTCATACAAAACTTAGAAATCCGAGAATAATATGGTTATGACCTGGCTTGTTAACTCGATGGCACTTGATATTGACGAAAATTTTCTTCTCTATGGCACGACTAAGGAAATCTGGGATGCTGCTCGTGAGACCTATTCTAGTGTGGACAATACAAACAAACTATTTGCTGTTGAGACCATTCTTCATGACTTTCGTCAAGGTGATCTCTCCGTCACCTAATAATTCAATACTCTTACTCGGTATTGGCAGCAACTAGATCTATTCGAGGTGTACCCATGGAAGTGTCCCGAAAATTCTGTCATATTTCGCCGAATCATAGAATAGAGAATTTGTCATATTTCGCCGAATCATAGAACAGAAATGCACCTTCAAATTTCTTCTCGGCCTCAAATCTGAGTTTGACCAAACTCGCTCACGGATTTTGAATTCGAAACCTCTTCCAACAATTCGTGAAGCTTTCTCCGATATACACTTTGAAGAGTCGCCAAAAGGTCATGTTAGGTGCTTCCTTGTCCACTACAGCCCTCGACGGGTCTGCACTTGCTACTCATATTCCATCCACAGACAACCATCAATGCCAGAGCCGCCCTTGGTGTGACCACTACCGCTTTGGCCATACTCGGGATACGTGTTGGCGGATTCATGGCAAACCCGCCAATGGGAAACCCAAACGGGATCATCGGGCAGCTGCCACCAGCACCACTGAAGGCTCTCTAGGAACGAGCCCATTCAGCGAGGAACAGATTCATGCCCTCCAGAAAATGCTCGGTCAGTTGTCACCAGTCCAGCCTACTAGTGTGGCATCGGGTGCCACCGGCCTTGTTACCTATCAAGGTATTTCTCCATCCGTTTTCGTCTTGTTTCGTCTTGGATTCAACCTCTTCTCGCCCCTGGATTGTTGACTCAGGTGCCTCCGATCATATGACTGGGGATGTCTCCTTATTAATTGATTACCGACTGTGTAATCTGATCCTCACTGTTCGGATTGCTGATGGATCAGCCTCCAAAGTTGCTGGTCTTGGTTCTGTACGCATCTCTCCAGATTTATTCCTCACTTCTGTGCTTCATGTTCCTACTTTGGATTGCAATCTGATCTCTATTAGTAAACTCATGATTGTCATTGTGTTGCTAAATTTTTTCTATATGTTTGTGAATTTCAGGACTTGAAGTCGGGGAGGATGATTGGCAGTTCTGAGTTGCGCATTGATCTCTATCTCCTCAACAAACCCTCTGTCAGTCTAGTCTCACCCATCGGTTGTATTCCAGTATCGAGTTTGTCCTGCTTAAATCCGCTTAATACATCTGTATTTTATTCCAGCGTTAATAATGATAGTGAATTCATGTTACTTCATTATCGTTTAGGTCATCCCAACTTTATGTACCTGGGGAAATTGTTTCCTCATTTATTTATTAATAATAGTCCTACATCTTTTAATTGCGAATTTTGTCAACTTGCCAAACACACGCGTACTTCATTTCCTCGATTATCATACAAACTCACGCGTCCCTTTTCTCTGATTCACAGTGACGTCTGGTGTCCTTGTGAAAAAAATATTTCTGGAGCCCAATGGTTCGTGTCCTTTATTGATGATCACACACGGGTGACATGAATCTATCTTATGCGTGACAAATTCGAGGTAGGCCCAATATTCCGTGCATTCTATCAAATGATATTCACTCAATTTGACACAAAAATCCAGGCTCTCAAAACAAATAATGCACGAGATTTTTTCAACACCTCCCTAGGAACTTTTCTTACTCAACATGGCATTCTTCACCTTAGTACGTGTGTTGGACGGGTGTTGATCCCCCCCAACAAAATGAGGTTGCCGAGCGAAAAAATCGTCACTTGTTTGAGGTAGTTCGTTGTCTCGTGCTTACCACATCGGTCCCTAAATGTTATTCTTCTGGTTGATATAAATCTTAATCAGTTTAATAATCATACTATCTGTAATTATATTATATTTAAAACTATGAAGTCATGGGAGACACAGAATAGTTTATAATTTTGAATAAATAGGCTAAGTAGTGTTCAATTATCAAGATTCAGTCAAAGGCCAGATTTTCTTCAATCACCCCATAGAATGGAAAAATTATTCCATACGGACACCGTATGCATGCAGAGATGCATGCGCTGTTCGATCTACACCGTCAATTACCGCAAAGATAAGGTCTATAATTCTATGGATGTCACTTTTTTTTAAAATCAATTATACTACCAAGAGTCTGTCATTCAGGGAGAGAGTCGTAGTGAACAACAACCCTGTGTTCCTTTACCAACTGACACGGGTCCCTCACCGACTGTCAAACCTCCTCCATCTCCTATTCAACCTCCTCAGTCTATACAACCCACACCTTCTCTTATTCAACCTCCTCAGTCTACACAACGCACTCCTCAGGAACTTCGGATCTATGCAAGACGAAACAAAACTGCTGACTGAATAAAACCTAACACTGCTTCCAGCTGCTGTCCAAGAATCTAATCCG
>NW_018252152.1:189657-199712 GCF_001263595.1 Phalaenopsis equestris | reverse complement strand
GCGTGGCTCATGGGGGTGGACTTGGTGGAATTGGGTTTGACTTGGTTGAGACTTAAATGTAATGGATTTGGCTTGTATGAGTAGAAAAGAGTGGAACGTGGATTGTGTCTGATTTGTTCAAGGATACGAGACCAGTAGGATGCAGGTGGTTATTTACAATTAAATGTAAGGCAGACGGAAGCATAGATCGGTTAAAAGCCCGACTAGTTGCAAAAGGTTATATTCAGTCATACGGAATTGACTATCAAGAGACATTTGCCCCAGTAGCCAAATTGAACTCCATTGAAATCCTACTCTCCATTGCAGCAAACTGAGACTGGCCCCTTATGCAACTTGATGTCAAAAAGGCATTCCTTAATGGAGATCTTGAAGAGGATCTATACATGGATTTACCGCCTGGTCTTGAAGGTGGCAAAGTATGCAAGCTCCAGAAATCTCTGTATAGTCTCAAACAATCTCCCCGTGCTTGGTTTGCCAGATTCACCAATTCAGTAATCAAGTGCGGTTATACTCAAAGCTAGGCTGATCATACAATATTCACAAAAAGATCCGAGAAGAAGCTTGCTGACTTATTGTGTATGTTGATGACATCATTCTTACCGGTGATCACACTGAAGAATTGACAAAGCTGAAGAAATTTCTAGCGGAAGACCATGAATTCGAAATCAAGGACCTCGGAGACTTGAAGTTCTTCTTGGGAATGGAAGTTGCAAGATCCAAAATGGGGATAGTCGTAACTCAAAGGAAGTACACATTGGACCTAACATTGGACCTATTGACCTATTGAAAGAAACTGGTATGCTTGGATGCAAACCATTAGACACTCCAATAGACCCGTATAAAAAGATTGGAATGGAGAATAATAGTTTTCCTGTCGACAAAGGACGATATCAACGACTTGGTCGAAGACTTATTTACTTATCCCACACCAGACCAGACATAAGTTTTTCAGTAAATATAGTAAGTCAATTCATGAACTGTCCTACTAAGGAACATATGAGAGTTATCAACCGTATCTTAAGATACTTAAAGATGACACTTGGGAAAGGATTATTATTCAAAAGAAATGATAGTCAAAAGGTAGAAGTCTTTACTGATGCTGACTGGGCAGGAGATATATCCACCCGACGATCAACCTATGGGTATTGCTCGTATGTATGCGGCAATCTAGTGACATGGCGAAGTAAGAAGCAATCGGTGGTATATCGGAGTAGCGCAGAAGCAGAATACAGAGCACTGGCGCTTGGTATCTGTGAAGGAATGTGGATCAAAAGATTTTTCAAAGAGCTTGGAATTATGGGAGAAAATTCTATCAAGATATTCTGTGACAATCAAGCTGCAATCAGTATCGCAAAGAATTCTGTTCATCATGACCGAACGAAACACATTGAGATTGATCGGAACTTCATTTCAGAGAATGTGGACAATGGAATCATTGAATTGGTCTATACTCCTTCTAGAGACCAAACCGCAGACATTCTCTTCAAGGCTCTCTGTAAGTCCAGTTTTGATGAGCTAACCAACAAGTTGGGCATGTACAATCTGTACAACCCACCTTAAGGGGGAGTGTGGAATTACACTCATTATTATTTACTTTAATTTTATTTAGTACTTGTTATATTTAGTCATAGTATAAAAAGAGTAATTCCTTAATTATATGTATTTATGTTTATTCCTTAATTATAGGAATTACTTAATTGTAGGAAGATTTCTTTCCTCATTTTATCTCTTGTACGCGCTTATTTATAGGTGAATTATCTATGTATTCAGGGAGAAAAAGGTTATTCAAAATTCACAAGTTCTAACAATCTTTTTAACCGCATCCTTCTCGCAAATAAATCAGGTTACAATCCTATATTTTTCTTTTTTAATGCTTCTTAGTGCCACAACTTTTTTTTACTTATTTATATAATCAGGTTTCCAAAGATATATCTTCAAACTAGTGTCTCTTGTCAAATTAACATATGTGAAAATTTTGTTTTCTTGTTGGATGACATCTATCAATAAATTTTTTCCTAGTTTCATTTTGAGGTATTTTAGAATTCGTTTAATAGCTTCTATATGGTCTTTAGTATGCTTTATGTATTGGCTCCCAACATTTATAGGGAACCCAATATTGGGACTAGTGAGAGAGAGGTATATGAGTATCTCTACAGCGTTTTGATTTTGATACTTATTTTTATCAACAGATACATTGTTAGTGTTAATTTTATTTTTTTTTTGTTCTATCTATTGGAGTTTCGATGGGCTTACGTCTAAGCATTTATGTTTTTTAAAGTAGATCAAGAATATACTTTGTGAAGTAGTAGTATCTTCTTTTGACCTTGCTACCTGCGTATCAAAAATGTATTTTAGATTTTCCAAATCATTTATATCAAATTCTTTTACAAGAAATCATTTTATTTGAGTAACTCTTTGTTGAAGTTATTTTTCAATACAATATCATCTACATACACCATTAGAATAACTTTTTTAAGATGATTACTTGATTAAGAGTGTGATCAATGTAACTAATGTGGGAGAAGCAGTAGCGGGCCTTCTCGCTTTACCGTGGTTATGGGGTATCAGGGCTCGAATCGTGGAAGCCCCAAACCGACTAAATTCCTTTCTCTATTTATTTTTTATTTTTTTTATTTTTTTTTCTTTAGCAAGTCTCGTTCTTTCATTTTTTTCCTTTTCGGTTCTTACCTATTTCTCTTGTTTCTAATTAGATATTTGATATGAGGGGACTTATCAATGCGGTATTAGGGTTTTGGATGTTGAGTTTTTCTGATATGATGAATAGAGAGTGTTTTCTCTAAATTTGGCTCACGGGAGTATTTTATCATTTATTTTTGCAAGTGGCGTGTCTTTACCTTTCTTAAGAACGTGTGGTTGATCCCCCTCGCCGCTCTATAACGTTTTATCGCCATTCGACCTGCTACTTTTCAGCTGAGTTTCCATTCAAGCCGTTATTTCAGCAAGAAGCTGTTGTTTATCCCTTCTGATTAGTTGTCTAGCCATCTGCACCTCGCCAAATCGTCGTTGGGTTGTTTGCAGCTGGGACAACCATCAATGAAATTGAACTTCTTGTCCCCCAACAGAGTCTCGCCAACTGCCCACATTTTCATTCACTCTCTACTCGACCGTTTTCCCGTCAAATTCGTTCTAAAGACCTTCTAGACACCCTAGACCGATATCATCTAGAATCAGAGCATGCCAAGCTATAGATCTTTGGGGTTATCTTCCTTGCCTCAAACCAAACTTTCAAATAACCTAACCTAATACACCAACAAGAAATTTTTTATCCAAATTATTCCTATCGTAATTCCTAGCCTTAGCCCTAAAAATTTTCAAAATCTAATTTTCCTACCTCAACAAAAATTTCACCCCAACCCCTTCCCCAAAAACCTAAACACCTGACCGACCTTGAATCACAATCCTACATCCATCGAGAACCTGACCAGGAAAAAAAACACAATGTCTCATATGAGAAATCTACAAAGATGTGTTTAAGAGCTCACTATGGAAGACATGCAAAGAGAAATCTTGCAATAGAGACTTGTATCCTATGAGGAGAAAATCCAGAGAGATCTCCTATAGCCACAAAGGCGACTCTCCAGATCGAGGAGGGAAATTGATTCCCTTTCATCAAGAAGTTTCCAACGACGAGGAACCATTACCTCAATTCAACATAGATTATTAGAGAAGTCGAGATCTTGGAGTAAATGTGGATTTATCGGATTTTGATCGTTGCATAGATTCAGATGAGTTTATCTAGTGGCTTCAAAACAGTGGAGCAAATTGTTAGTATAAGTATGTTACTTAGGATAGGAGAGTCAAATTGGTAGCCATCAGGCTTGGGAAAATGACTTCATTGTGATGAGAGATTCTAAAGCATCTTCGATAGCAGGAAGGGAAGAGTAGATAAAATGAGAGATTCAACGCAAATATATTCCCTCACCTTACTGATAAGATATGCTCATAAGACTCCAACACCTGTGCTAGAGAGATTTTTTGTGGAATACACAGTTGAGTTCGAGCAACTTATGTTGAATTGTGGGTTAGTATAGCTCAAGGAGAGCATCATAGCTCGATGTTTGAGGAGATTGAGGTCGTCTATTGGTAAGGTGGCACAGTTGCAGCCTTATTAGACATTACAATATCTTCAGACCCTAGTCCTGAAGGTGGAGAAACAACACAGCAATATCAAGTCCACACCACTATCCAATTAGAGTTCCACCATGAGATCTGGCAGCAAGAGTATACTCAGCAGAGCACCCAAGCCGACCCAAATAGAAGATCCTGTGTGGAGTGGAGAAAAATGGAGCCTATCAATACTCATAAATGTATTCTTGCTTACAATTTTGGCCACATGATACCTGATTGGTGATTCATTTCACTATGGAGCAGTTGAAGAACTGCACAGTGGCACAAGAGACACTGAAGAAGGGGAGGATGAAAAGGAGTACCAGCTTGTGACTGATAAGAGAGATGCTAGTGATTAAAGTTGATCCCGTGAGAGATACTTCAGTAGGATTAACCTTAGTTGGCCTAGAAGGTATTGAGTCTGCAATAATGGGCATTCATTCAAAGTTTGAGGATGTGATGCCTCGAATTATTTTTTTTGCAGATGCTATGTGGAGTATCAGCATGACTAACATTAGGTTGTCCAAGAGGGTCATGAGTTTGATGAGCTGACACCAAACACATGACAATGTCATATAAGATAATTTCAGGATTTTCAGATATTTAGTCTATATCTTGAGCTATCCTTACTAAGGGAGGTCCAACATATCAGGAATGAGAAGTTGTGTTGAGTGATATTTGAAAGACTACATGGAGTAATTTGAGTATTAAATTTAGTTCAGCAGTGCACCTACCGACCGATTGTCAAACAGAAGAAATGAACCCCAATGTTGGAAATCTCCTTGGGAGATTTGTTGGAAATAACATCCTATAGTGGGGTCAAGGTCCTTCCAGAAAAGAATAAGAGGCACTTTTTGAGTGGTTGTTAAGAGTTGTCCTTCTACTAAAGATTTCGTCTCATAGTTGATTCTTTCTTACATACTTGTTTATCATATTGTACTCATCCGCGTGCGAGAAGTGGGAGAAGCATGTTGCATATTTAATGTCTAAAAACTTGGTTCATGAGAATACCTGTCTATGAAACGTTCTAGCTCATGTTGTGCCAACGAATGATGGTTATTGATTTAATAAGGATAGACTTTGGAAGAACTTATGTATTTTGGAGTTGCCTAAAAATGGATGTGAGCATAAATTTTGCAGTGGGAATGCCTCAAACACAGCAAGGCAATAACTTTATTATGTTTGTGGTAGATCGATTCTAAAAGTTTCATGGGGAGAAGGAGGAGCTCCTCTACCCGGAGTGAAGTATTGGGGCTCCGATCGTGGTGGCCCCAACCCGACGAAATTCCTTTTGATTTTTTTTTCTTTCCTTTTTTTTTCCTTTATTAAGTTTCCTTCTTTCATTTTCTCCTTTTTGGTTCTTCTCTATTTCCCTAGTCTTTAGTCAGATATGTGGTATTAGGGTTTTGGATTTGCAGTTTTCTAATATGGTGAATTGAGAAGAGTTTTCTCTGAATTATGTTGTCCAGAATGTTGTGTCATTTCCTTTTGCAGGTGGTATGTCTGTACCTTGCTTAGGAATTAAGGGTCTATGATTATTGTTGATTATTCATAATCTGCTGATAAGCAGATTATTCTGATAATCTGATAATCTGCAGATTATCAGAATAATCTGTCTTGCTGTTTGGGGCAGTTTATTCAAGATTGCTTATTGGTGGTTAAATGACATTCATACCCCTTTGTGATAAAACTGTTTGGGGCAGCTTATTGGTAGTATTGGAGCATATGCAGAAACATGAAATCATCACAGATCATAACTAAAAGATGTCATACATTTCTCACACCCTCATGAGTACTAAGAGAACTAAAAAAAGTACAAATACGAGTACAACTACAATCAGAAATATTAAAATGTTTAATTTCATACTCTGGCTACGTCTGGCCTCATCTGCACTGTCAAAGTGAGAAAACACCGGATTCTCATGACTGCTGGCCGTGTCATATGAGGGACTGTCCCGCGGACCCAGCCCCAACGAGCCGAAACCCTCTTGGCACAACCGTAGAACTGCCTCCCAAAGCTATGAGACTGACGCGATAGCTCATATTGAAGTCCGTATCTGAATGAGAGTGTCAATAATTTCATCATCATCATCATCAGCCATATTGAATGAGAGTGTCAATAATTTCATCATCCTGAAGGTTCTAGAGTGTCAATAATTTCATCATCATCAGCCATATTGAAGTCCGTATCTGAATGAGAGTGTCAATAATTTCATCATCATCAGCCATATTGAAGTCCGTATCTGAATGAGAGGGGTGACGTCGGATGAAGTTGTGAAGTGACATGGTGGCCAACACAATATACACTTGTTTAAGAAATGAATAGGATGGCATATCACGTAGAATTACTCATTTCTTCTTCCACACCCCAAAAGTTCTTTCAATAACCCCCCATAAAGCGGAGTGTCGTTTGTTAAACATTTCTTTTCTGCCACGAATATTGCCACTTGCTCGCTCAAAATCAGGAATATGGTATCTTGTGTCTGGATATGGCTTCAGGTAGCCTCTTAACATCGGATATCCAGCGTCTACCAAATAATACTTTCCTGTTATTAAAGACAATACTAATTAAAAATAATTAATGTAATTATCGAGAGGTTTTAAGTAAGATGAACAAACCTGGAGGTGGGTGAGGGAAACACTGTGTTCTATTCCTAGTTGCATAGGAGAAAAGGCGACTATCATGCGCACTTCCTTCCCACCCCGACATTACAAATGTGAAGCACATGTTGAAGTCACACACTGCCATGATATTTTGGGTGGTTGTATCACTCCGACCAATATACGCGATCCTCTCGTGACTTGGTAGTCTGACATCTACATGAGTGTCATCAATTGCTCCAATACAATTATGTTGATCATAGTTAGCAACTTAAGAGGTCATTAAGCTAAAGTAACAAAGTAATAATACTTACTTTGAAATACGACATGTAACGAGAATCATTTGCAATTTGTTCAGGAATAGTTGCGAACGATGTATCCGCTGGCTTAATGATCTGTGTTGCTAAGCTCACAAGTGCTTGTAAACCTTTGAAAAAGTATCGGTTAATGGTTTCTGATGAATGTTGAAATCGCTCCATAGCTCCTCTAACTGATTCATTCTGTGAGAGCATGTATAATGTTATTGTCAACACCTCTCTCGTTGTCGTTCTAGAAGAACCCTGTAAACCATGGTTTCGACATAACTCTTGTAGCAGATCGATAAAAATGGGCGCAGTCATTTTAAAAATATTGCTGAACTTTATCGGATGTCCAACAAGCATCTCAACCACCCATTTGTCCCCAATATAAGAGGACGTCATGCGTGGTATCCGTCTATAACTGGAGCGGTAGTATTCCAGCAATAATATCGCTATAGCAGTAGCCCATGTCATTCTTTTACGGCGGTCTTGCAGTGGGTGCATCCTGAAATGATAAATACATTAGGATGAAAGAAAATATGGAGAGGTGGCGACAGAAAATTGGAATAGTGAAATATCAAGCATTACTTAGCATCAGAAAATAAGTGACATAACATTTTGTGAAGATAGGAAAAAAAATCAGACAATACATAGCATCATAAAATAACAGTAGTTGTTGTAATAACAATACATAATTGACAATTCTAATGAAAGATTAGTACAAAGCGGAGTCATTCTTCAACTATAACACGTAAATACTCAATGCGCATCTCGGGTCGTAGTGCAATGAACATTTCTTTACGAGTAGGGTCCTCGAGCTTTTGAACACATTTTGCCTGAAAGCGCATATCGGCTGTTACTTCTGGAATAGTATCTAAAATGGTCAGGCAGTCCCAAATCGTACTGTCAGGAGGAGTCTGAGCTGTGAAAGCTGCAATTAGTTCAGCAAATGAGCCTTTCACAAAACTGTCATTCTCTTCTTCCTCGCAAGTCTGGGCCTTTTGGACATGGAATTAGACTCCTCCATCTCTTTTTGGTTAATACTAGGAATTTCTTCATCAGCTATAATCTGTTCAGGTGGCAAGTCATTTGACATTCTTGTAAATCCCATCTCGCTTGGGTTTGCTGCGTGCTTCCCAGTTGCGACAACCCCCTTAAACATAATGTCAAGTTTTGCCTCGAAATCTGGCTCAATTCCGCACTGCCTATATTTCTTCGTTGCTGGTAATGCCTGTAACAAGCTTATTTAGGGGATCAGTTTTTAAATAATTTGAGAAGTAATGTAATTGACAAAAAAAAATTAGAATATTACCTCAATTTTCTCAGTCCACCATTCAGCTGGAGCATCGATCGTCCTTTTAATTGGATCTCATCCCAACCCTGTAGAGCCACGTTTCAACTCTTTCCATAATTTTCATTCTTTCTTCAATTGGTCTCATTTATTTTTGAATTTAAGCTTGTCGTAATCCCTACCAGTCAATTCTTTGAATCTCCGAGCTATATTACTCCAACCTTTATTAAAATACGTGGTTGGTCTATTCCCCAGTTCAGTTTCTTTAATGCATAGGTCGCAAAAAATATTTGTAACTTCTTTATCCCACATTGCAGACGGACTCCCTTCAGTTGCCTTAGACATTTTGATACTATTTGGAACAAATTAAAATAAGCACTATCGAAAGCAACCAACTTTTAAATAACAAAAAGTCCGAAAATAAAAAACCACAACCAACATAATATCCACAACGTTGCAACGTATGAATAAAGAAAAATACATAAACACGAGAGATTTTAATGTGGTTCGGTCGGAGACCTACGTCCACAGAAGGAAACTCACGTAAATTTTATTAACGAAATCGAAAAATTACATATATGTGCTACCAAAAAAAGTACAAATACAAGTAGAACTATAATTCTCACATTGCACCTTATTTATAACATAGAACTATAACCAAATCGGAAGTGAAGTTCCAACTTTCAAGAGATACTCTGGAAGCCATGTTGATATCAATGACTTGTAATAATGATCAAATATCAGATTTTGTAAGTACCTAAGCCTTTATTGTTATCTGTATTGTAGAAATATAGGTGATGTTAAAGCAGTTTATGCTTAGATGTTGAGAAAAAGGGATCCAATAGAGCCTCAAATCATCACTTATGGTGAAAAAAAAAACAGATAAATATACACAGAGCTCCCTATGGAATGAAAACTGCAAAAGCTTAACCAAAAAAGAAATTCAGTCCTATAGGGACCAAAACCGAGCCCACCAAATGAACAAAGAGAGTACATAACTTTCAGCATTGATTTGGAGAGCAATAAGAATAATAAAGCTCAAGAATGAAGTCTAAAATCATCACTTCATTCAACATTTCATGTACGAAAAAAAAATAGAAAAAAAAAAATTTCCATAGCTCCTCTCATGTGTTTTAGCTCCCCAATTCTATAACAATTCTCATTCGTAATATTCAGTTTATGCTTAGATGGTGAGAAAAAGGGATCCAACAGAGCCTCAAATCATCAATTATGGTGAAAAAGTAAATATATAAGAATTATGTGATCTGTATGCAAATGCCCTTTCAAAGATATGTAAATCAAGAAGGCCCAAAGATAAACCATGAAGGCCCCAATTTTGCCTTCGAATATATGCAAATGCCCCTTCAAAATTAAAAGCTCAAAGATATGAAGATGAAAAAAATTACAAAAATACATACAGAGCTCCGTGAGTTCGAATCAAAGCTTTTAACCAAAACCGAAATCCCTAATTCTATAACCATTCAAGGTTTTGCTTAGATGGTGAGAAAAAGGATCCAACATAGCCGAAATTGACCACTTAAGGTGGAAAAAATTACATAAATACAAACAGAGCTCCCTGATCGAATGAAAGCTTAACCAAAACCGAAATCCAGCACTGTAGGGACCAAAACCGACCCAAACAAATGAAAAAATAAGCCATAAGAATAACAAAGCTCAAGAATTTGTACTGATTCATTTATAACCACCATATGAACAGAAATAACTGTGACAGAGAT
>NW_018252152.1:174306-188732 GCF_001263595.1 Phalaenopsis equestris | reverse complement strand
AAAAAAATACCTCATATCGCGGATCACAGCCTCGTAAGCTTCGGGCGAGGTCGAGACCGAAATGGCGAGACGGGAAGGGCGAGGGCAAGGGGGAGAGACGGGAAGGACAGCACGGGAAAAATAACCTAAACGCGAGAAGCATACGCGGAACGGAGCTCCTGGCCAGATTACGCTCCCTTAAGGGAATCGCGATAAGAGAACGGCGCTTTTTCAAAACGTCTCATGCGAACGTGATTTTCAAACGGAAGGGCGGTGTTTTCAAAACGCCTCCGCTTCCAATAAGCGCTCTCAAACGGACCCTAAGTGATGGAACCCTCTTACCGCCAGGATATCGCCGTATCACCATCTGACCTGTTTATTTTTAGCCGAGCAGCCGTTCAAGCTGTTGTTTCAGCAAGAAACTGCCATTTATCCCATCTGGTTCACCGTGCAACCACCCCGCAGCTGGTTGAATTGTCGTTGGATCGCTTTTTGCAGCCGAGACAGCCGCCAACAACTTTGAACCTGCTGTCTCCCACCAGATTTCAGCTGCCAAACAACTCATAGCCATTCCAAACCTCGCCAACTGCCCATATCTTCATTCCCTCACTACTCAATATTTTTCCCGTTAAATCCCCTTCCTAAACGCCCTAGAGCGGTATCAATAACACCATGTATAACCACACTTTTTGACATATTTGGAGAATCAATCAAACATTGCATGAGGAGAATTTTTTGTATTCATATAGAACTTTTATGAGTTTGCATGCCTCTAATTTTTCAATCCAGGTAGGATTTTCATGTATACTTCCTCAAAGCCCCATTAATAAAGGCGTTTTTTTATTATCAAGTTGATTTAGAGGCTAGTCTATTTCATTTTGAGAGAGCACAACACAAAATGTATTTAGTTTGGCAATAAGTGAAAATTCTTTGTTGTCAATATTATATGATTGGGTATACCCTTTTGCAAGACGTTAGGTCTTAAATTTAACCACCCTCCTATTTGCTTTATACTTGATTGTAAAAATCTCTATGCATTAAAACAATTCATTCTTAGTGGAAGTTCAGAAATTTCTTACAGAACAATTTTTTTTTTCTAGAGCTTTGTTTCACTTGAGGTTCTTATGAGCTTTATGAATATTATTTGGAATATGTATGATATTAAGAGAAGTGAAAAAAGCTCATCATTTAAATGAAAACTTTTTATAAGTTGTGAAATCATAAATTATATATTTTTGGCAAGACCAAATCCATTTTTTTAGGGTCAGAATCATATATTTGGATTTATTGTTATTATTTTATTCTTTATTAGCCGTGAATTAGTTTTGAATTCTTGGTTGTGCTGGAGATATATTGATTACTCTCATTCTTGGTGTTTTTTTTATTCTAGTATGGACGAGAAACTCATTCTTTATAGATGGGTGGTGTATTGGCAATGATAATGACTTTTGAGAAATTGGAGAGGTTGCGGTACGTTTGATCTGTTAAAAATGTGATGAGGGAGTTTGCAGTTCTGGTGAGGCTTCAAAAGGTTGAAGAGAGGGTCATAAGAAATGTTCATTGTCTATGGGTGTCATTTGAGATGATGGTGAATAATCAAATAAATTCCAAACTTTAAAATCCTGTTCTAGTTTGGAGTAAAAAGGTTGGTGTTCAAAGAAGCTCATATTCACGAAATTTTAAACTTTTTTGGTGACGAGAAATAGTATTAATACACTTCTTTGTACGAGGAGTATCCAAAAAAGTTACCCTTGGTAGATTTAGATTCTAGATTTCTCTGGTGTTAAAACTGAATGTGAATGATGACTAAATATCCAGATATTTTCGGAAAAACAAAGAAATGATTTGATATAAAGAAATAAATAAGAAAGAGTTTGAACGTTGGTTTGAAAAATTTAAGTATTCTTGAAGACATTCCATTAATGAGATATGTAGTTGTTTGAATAGCCTTACGGTAAAGTTATTTATGGAGAAGATTAGTGATCCTGCCACCACTAAGAGCTGTCTATTTTTGCTTTCAACAATCCTTTATTTTAAGTGTGTCAATGCAGGGGCTTTGGCGGGTAATGTCTTGATGCATGAGATAGTTTTGTAAGGCTTATGAGTATTCATTAGTATTATGAGTTTGTAGGACTTCAATTTTGGATTGAATTTGAGTATAGATCATAATGTTAAAATGATAAAAGTTTCTTTTGCTTTTATTCTTTTTTATTTAGGAAAATTCAAGTAAAATGGGTATTAACTTTCATGAAGGAAATAAATCATTTAGCTTCATTGATATTTTAACTTTATATAATCTTCGAACATTCTTTTTGTGAATTGAAAATTTGTAAGTTTGAATGTGATAGGAACTACAAGTGTTTAGCCAAATGACAAATTTAAAATTAAAATTCATCTGATTCTTTTTTTTTTTTTTAATGAATTGAGTGTGGATGTCTTTAGCAATCATGGCAAAGCAATACATTAGGATCATTATTCGAGTATATTTAAAATTTGAAGGGTTTTGGTTGATACACAGCCTTTCATTCGAGCTCTTACTTTGCTTGAGATCATTTTTCAAAAATCAAGAGTTATGAACAATCACAGATAATTCAAGCATTGTCAATCACCTTCTTTGAGTTCAATCCCTTAAAGAGACACTGCATAGATGAGAAATTAGCAAGAAAATTTTTGCTCCGAGTGAGTTTATTGATTGATTGAAAGCTGCAATCTAGGTTAGGCATTACAAGCACAATTTAAGTGTTGATTCTTTTGAGAGAATGGCAGAAACCAATTTGAGCACTTTTGACAGTTATATTTGCAATTTAGGTTATAATTTGCATGGCATGTGTTGTAATTGTGAAAGGATTTTTCTTCTCTTATCATGTTATCTAACGCTCTTCGAGTCTACATAATAATTTTCTTCTTATCAACAATGAGGGCATCTAAGAATTCATTTTTTTGAAAAACCAAGCAATACTTTACGATCATTATTTGAGTATCTTTAAAATTTGAAGGGTTTTGGTAGACACACAGCCTTTCATTTGAGCTCGTACTTGAGATCATTTTTCAAAAATTAAGAGTTATGAACAATCACAGATAATTCAAGCATTAAAGCATTGTCAATCATCTTCTTTGAGTTCAAGCCCTTAAAGAGACACTGCTTAGATGAGAAATTAGCAAGAAAATTTTTGAGAGAATGGTAGAAACCAATTTGAGCACTTTTGACGGTGACATTTGCAATTCAAGCATTATAATTTGCATGGCATGTGTTGTAATTGTGAAAGGGGTTTTTTCTCTTATCATGTGATCTAACACTCTCTGAGTTTACGTAATAATTTTCTTCTTATCAACAATGTGGGCATCTAAGAATTTATTTTTCTGAAAAACCAAGCATATTCCGATGATGTTTTGTAATATGCTTTTGTTGTGAGAACAATTGATTGTTTTTGGTTTGCTATCCAGATGGCTACAAGAGGAAGTAAAGAATTACTGTGATCCATCATTGTTGTGTTCTCTTTAGAAATTATGAATCCAATATTTCATCATGAATTTTTCATGTTTTGGATTTGAATTTTTTATTTTGAGGTGTAGTTCCTAACTTGGAGTTTTCAGCTTTTTGACGAGTAGATGTTCATGGAAGTTGCCACCGTCTTCTTTTCAAGGGATCCTCCGTATATGATTTTGTCACTCTTGTTGGACGAAACTTACTTCTAATATTGATGAAGGACCAGTTGATTTGGAGAAGGAACTCCATATTAAAGGACTTGTTGACCTCATAGGTAGTATAGAACCCCTGATATCTCAAACTTAGACAGGGAAGAGAGAGAGAGAGAGAGAGAGAGAGAGGAGTAAAATTTGAGAGATATACGAATGAATTTTATTTTTTTATACTATGTGAAAAATAAGAGTGAGTAGATGTACATAAATAGTTAATAAAATAACATAAAAAAAAAGAAATAAAATCCTAAAGCCATTGTTTAATTTTGGAATCTGGAATTAACCACACAAAATAAATGGAGTGTTTTCCACAAATCATTGGATTGTTATAGTTGTTATCCATCGATTGTTGGATTGTTTAGATGGAAACTACTATCCGTTTCTGATTGGTTCCACTTGTTCTCCTAGCTGAGAAGGATTTGGGAATGCTGTTTGGTTTCACATTTTCTCCACTCTAACATTGCGTCTCCTCAGGCATGATCGTCTTGGGTGTTCCTCTAACTGTACTCCTGTTGTAACATCCTGTGGTTGAACTGTCTGTAAGATGCAGTAGTCTTTCGATAATTTTCTTTCTACTTTTAAAGTTAGGGTTTGCACATCCTTTCCGTAATGAACTAATAGATATTTGCGTTGCATCTCCCATTTCATGTGAGACCGAGTAGTGATTTTATCTTTTCCCTCACATTGGTTTAGGTGCTTCAATTTTTTTCCACCAAAACAATGCACTCTTCTTTAACTTGTCAGCGACTAGTTTCATCATTCCATCTAGCGGGACTTCCAAGTACTAAAAAAATTTCCATATTTGAAGCCACTCGATGAAATCCTCCAAATCTAAGTGACCATCAAATGTGGCAATCCAATGAAATCCCAAAATAATGGCTTCTCAAATATTTCAGCTCAATTCTTCGGGGTAGATGCTCTTCATCTCTAAAATCTACCATACACTTTACCTCTTTATCCTCTGACGTTGACTTTATCTTTATAATTAAATGGAGTTCGGGTGACTCCTCTACATAGTCTTTTTTTCCTCAACTCCATCGAGTCATTGTAGAATTTGGGGAAGTTATTATATTTCTTCCATGATAAACTCATGATAGGCGCCTGACACTTGTCTCGATGGTGGCATGGTTAGTGTTTGTGGTGTAGGTAGGGGTGATGTAAGGTATAGGATGGTTTGACTGAAAAAGAAAGGGAATTTTTTTGGTTGGGGTGGGCTTGGGTATGGCGGATACTTGAAAATTTATGATAGGATCAGGGTTAGGCTAGCTCTGATACCAAATGATATCGGAGTTAACTCAAATCACTTTTGAAAAAACAAATATTATTGTTGGAAGCAAATAGGCGGTTACAATCAAACACACTTGAAGAGAAAAACAACACACACGACACACAAACTCGTTTTAGGGCGGATTTTGGGTGATGGTGGTGACGGAGGAGGCTCAGCGAGATGGTGACATTGCAGGGAAGTGGTTTATGGGTTGTGGATGAGGAGCGGCAGCGATTATGGGTGACTGAAACAACAGGCAGCAAGGGTCAACTTTCCAAACAGCGGTTGTTTGCTGTTTGAGGTGACTGGGCAACAGGAAAACAGTAAGGGAGGTGTGGAGGGCAGCGGCAGCAACAGTGGAGGGTCGGGAGAGCTAGGACAGCAAGGATGGAGGGTTGGAACAGTGTTGGTATCAGTTATGGGGTGGCTAGAAGGCTGTGGATTGTCAAAAACAGCAAGAGAGAGGGCTGGCGGCTGATTCGGAAGGACGGCAAGGATTGTGGAGGTGGCTAGAAAGTGAACTGCAGGAAAGAACGGCGGCAGCAACTATCTTGTGGCTGCAGCGAGGAACAAGGTGTGGCAGAGAAGTGAGGGGTGTATGGAAGGAAAGGTCAAGGATAAATACTCCCTCGGGAACGAGCTATAGCGAGAGCACCACTTGACCCTTAGAAGAAGGTCACCACCTTAGACGAGCTATAGTTGGAGCACAACTTGCCTTAGGATACAGGCCTAAAAGCGAGACATCGGGACACCGACAGCTGCCCTGAACAGAAACACGAAAAACTAAAAACCTAAATCACGAAAAACAAATATATAGTAATAGATAATTAGGAGTGGCCCAAGAAAACCGGCTAACTCATCATCGTCGAAAAAACGTTGGACCGGTTCTATCAAGGTACGAATGGGGAGCCCCTTCCCATTGCGTGACTTCCCGCATCCCCGTTCATTCACGGGAGCTCGTCCTTTCCGCATCTCACATATTGCTAGATTGTTGTAAATTGAAAATTGCTGTCCATGGATTGTGGATTGTTCTTGGCGCCAAGCTCTTGTCTATGGATTGCTGAGTTACTCTGGAAATGTGTTGCCGTGGATTCATGATTTTGCTTTAGCAGAAATCATCCAATTTTTCTTTGATTAAAAAGGCTTATAAACTGATCAATAAAAACAAGATCTAGAAACAAATAGAACTTTCTCTGATTGGAGATTTGAAATATGTTGGCGGACTGGAAATTTTTATTTGGTCTTCAACTTTCATTTGCATTAGTTTATGATAATGTTCCCTGATGATTTCTCTTACTTACATAATGCCTGAGGTCTTGGTTTCTGCGTATACATATTTATTTAAAAAAATGTTTATTGCAATGACCTGAAGCCGGGTACTATACCTAAAGTAAATTGCTTAATTTTGTTTATATATATATATATATATATATTCTTGTTGCTTGTCCTTCAAATTGTTGTCAATACTTTTTTCATTTTCTTATCATGAATTTCATATCCCTTACAAGGCTGCGTCTTGATGTGTGCGTGTGTGTGTGTGTGTGTATTTTTGGAACAAAAAAAAAAGTAAAATACATATCAATTTGCAACCTTCCAGTCGATTCTCAGAAAAAGGAAACTTTGATGAGAACTGCATTATGTATTCCTTCGAGCATACAAAAGAAGGCCATCTTTCTTTTTGGAGCAAGCAACTTTTCTATTTTTCTTTCTTATCGTCCTTTTCTTTCTTTGGATGGACAGCTTCTACAAGCGCCTCAATCTCTTCCTTAGCCCTCTCAAAAAGGTTCGGGCCTTTCACTTTGTCTATCGGTGTTTTCTCATCAATGTCATCACTGGTCCCATGCGTCTCATTATCTTGCGTTTTCTCCTGGTTCACTTCTCCATCTTCTTTCCCTTTATCCATTCTCGAATTCTCGACGGTGATGTCCGTGTGTCAATATTCTTGTTGCTTGTCAATACTTTATCATTTTCTTATCGTGAAATTTCATATCCCTTACAAGGCTGCGTCTTGTTTCAATATTAAGTCTTCCTGTTTCATTTAAACCTTAGTGTGGTGGGAAGGTAAATTCTTCGAAAGTACATCACATTGAAATTAGCAGCATTGCTTAGGAATCTGTAGCATCAGGAAGATGCCTATTTTCTTGATGACCTTATTTGTTGGTGTTAGAAGTTCACTTTTCTTTTTTATATGTGTGAGGAGGATGGAATTGTGAACTTGTGTTTTGATCTATGATGATAAAGGATGTTATTACTGATGTATCGTTGCATTTCTATTTTTCTTGTATTAGTTTTCTAGATGTTCCGAAGCCTCTAAATAAATTCTAGCAATTCCCATTCTGCACAATTATGACAAAGACATCTTTATCTATCATCATGACCATAATTTAGATTGTCCAAACTATTCTTTGTTGACTAATCATTTATATATTTCTATTCCTCTTAATTTACTGTTAACTAAATTTCTTTACATATGCCAGGCTAGCACTAGCACAAACACTATTGATCATGTTGATCTAATGAGAGAACAGCTAAAAATATTGGCTGGGGAGGTTGCTCTCAGTTCAAGTGTTCTTAAACGACTTTCAGATGAGGCAGCAAATAACCCGAGGAAGGAACAAATTCGAGTAATTACTGATCTCTTATACATTCCTTTTTTATCAATTTTTTTGAGTATGTCGTCATTAATATACTTTGTTGAATGTCAAGGTGGAGATAAGGAAGGTTACTGATGAGATAAAGGCAAAGAATCAGCACATGTTTGCTTTGGAGAAACGCATTGCAGACTTGCTTTCTGATAATAAAAACAACCACAGAAAGTTGGACCTTTCACCGGTAAACTGATCCATTGCTGGCATTTGATTTTCTCGCTCCTTATTTTAAATAAGCCAGATCACTAATAAACTCTTCTATTTTTCATTCAGTCCTATGCTGCACTTGTAGAACAACTAAATGAAAAGACCTTTGAACTTGAGGTGAGAAACAATTTCTTGTCTTATTTGTTCCCTTATATATTTCAAAGAATGCACATCCTTATACGTGATAGGTATTTTATGTTGCTGCATTTGTTCTTGTTCTTGAACTGTGGCTATAATTTTATGTTGCGGCATTTGTTGCTTTCCACCCGTGCTGTAAGCCGAGTGGTGAGAACCTTCTTGCAGCAAAATCCTTTAGCTTAATTTACTTTCTGACTTAAGAGAGATCATCATCTTTACTTCCAGGTAAAAACTGCAGATAATCGAGTAATCCAGGATCAGTTACAACAAAAGGTCAGATAAAATAGAATATCATTCTTCTAAATTTTCTTACTGGTTTCTTAAGACGATAATCAAGCATCAAATTCACGATCTCTTTGTACCAGATTTGTGAATGTGAAGAGTTGCAGGAGACGCTTACTTCACTAAGACAGCAACTTTCAGAAGCTCTTGATAAGAGGAGTTCCTCTTCTTCCAATCCGGCAGAATATAGCATTAATGTAATGAGCCTTCATGAGCTACGACGAAGAAAAGAAAGCCTGCCATTAAGAGAGAGTAATTCTGAGCTGCAACAACCACATCTGGTAGGTACTCCTATATATGTTTTTATTTAGGGGCATTTAAATACATACCACCCAATTCTTATGTATTTACATATCTAATGCCTAAATTTTAATTGTTTACATTTATACCACCCATATGTTTCATATCACATCAAAACTACTATTTTTAGTTTTAAAAAGTGAAATACACCTTTCATGCATAGGTAAGGCAGCATATATGTAAAAATTGAAGTTTAGGTGTTAGATATGTAAATACGTAAGGATTGAGTTGGTGTGCAGATAAATCTTCCTTCTATTTAAGGTACAGTACATATTAAATTTTTTTAAAAAAATACAGTTGGTATTGCTGTACATGCAATTGTAAGATCTGTTTAGAATGGTTTTCCTCAGAATCAAGCAGTTCTGACGAGGCATATTCTTGTATTGATACAGCTGCTTAGATGCGTTGTTTAGTCTCCACATCCACATGTTACGCTTAAATGTTACAAATTTTGTTTACACATCCGCTTCGATGTATATCATTTTAATTTTAACATACATTAGTGGAAGGTGATCAGGAAAAACTTTATCCATGCAATGTAGAGTTGTGTCTATGGGTGTAGATCATAGAAGTAAGAAAAAAATTAGAAGTAAAATATTTGCTTCATGAAAAAAAATGGTTTAAAATTTTTACCAGGATCAGGGTGGTTGAAGTTAAAAAACGAAAATTTTAATCTACCGAGTGAGGTGTTTTCTGGAGTGAGTAGTTAAAATCTGTTAATTTTTTAAGTTAGGAGGCTCATGCTTCATCGAACGACAATGAATCACATTGTACCTGTTATAAGTTTTAAGCCCTTGGATTTGTATTAAAAGATTTTTAGACAGAAAATGGCATTACTTTTATAGCTATAGTTGGATGACTAAAAATGCGTGCTTGTTCAAAGAAAACCGTGATAAGACAATATTTCTTAGACTTGGAGATAAATCTAACTAAGCTATCAACAGAATGGCTGTGCTATATGAGCATTGAGCAATAAGAAAATCATCAATAAGTGAGTAAACTCCAGAAATGCTTATATTAAAATAAACGAGCAATAAAGTTAAAATGGATTGATTGATAAATCATCGGTTGGAAAATAAATGAACGAACGAGGATTTTACTTCCCCTCTGACCCTATTCAAATCCACCAGGAACATGAAATTGAAGATCTGAAAGGCAAAATCTCCGAACTCACAGAAGCAAAAAGCCGACTCGAAGCACAAAACCAGAAGCTAGCAGAGGAGAGCCAATATGCAAAGGGACTCGCTTCAGCTGCAGGTGTGGAGCTGAAGGCTTTATCAGAAGAAGTTACTAAGCTAATGAACCGCAATGAGGGGCTCGCCAATGAATTGTCCCTTCTGAAGAATTCCTCCAACCGTCGAGCAACCAATGGAATGAAAGTCACGAGGGGTAACGGTCACATTAAGCGCCACGAACCAACCAGCAGGCGAGATTCTAACTCTAGCCATGAGAGAGAGCTCGCGCTCGAGGCGGCTTTGATGGAGAAAGAGCAGAGAGAAACAGAGCTGCAGAAAAAGATGGAGGAATTGAAACAGAAGGAAGCCTTTTTGGAGAACGATCTTGCGAACATGTGGATTCTTGTGGCAAAGCTGAAGAAATCTCAGGGAAGTCGAACGGATGCTCTGGAGGACGATAAATAACTGGGAGTCGAGGCTTCAAGAAATGGGAATGCGGGGGTAGATTTGTAATTGTGATGGAGGTTGATTGAGCTGGTTCTTTATTGATCTTTTATGTAAAAGATGATGTTTGTGCAAATTATATTTGTTTTTTGGGTTCGGTTGTAAAAAAAGGGAGGGCGGTGGAAAACAAAGGTTGTATATGAGGATAACCACATAGTGTGAATCGAGCTCATTCTCTTCCTTTTTTTTTTTTTTCTTTCCTTTTTTTTTATTTGTTTTTTGGGCTTAAAACTTCAGTATTTTACAACAACATAGATGTTGTCACCTAAGTGTGCAACAAACTAGAAACATGTAGGTGCTGATGTTGCATCTTTTCTATGTTGTGCTAAATAATGCGGAAAAGAAAGTCATGCACCAAGCAAACTATAAAATATAATGTGATTTATGTGGTGCATGGGTTCACGTGTGTTAACGGGGAGTTATTCTACTATCAATAGGTGGACATGAGAAAAAAAAGGGCTGGAATAGGATTGTAATTTTGCATATAAAAATTAGCTCTAGGCTTTTCTATGAATAATAGATTAGGGTAAATAAATTAGAAATATTTCTAATAGAAAAAAAGATCATATAATTAGATTTTTTTTAATTAGGTTGCCTAATATTTCATACTAATATAAAAATGATCATGTAAAACTAAGAGTATGTTTGGCGCAGCTGCAGCTTTTCAACTTTTCAGCTGCAGCTGCGCCGCCTCAGGAAGTTGTTGTGACTGCGGGGAAGCTGACTGGTTGTTTGTTACAGTTGTGTGAAAACAGTTGTGGGGTAACTGTTTCTTAAAAAATGACAATTATGCCCCTGTTTAGTTAAACTGTTTGGAACAGAACAATGACAGTCTTATATATGATAAAACAGAAGCAGAAATTCACTTTACAAGTTAAAAATATAAAAAATAGACATCTACAATTTTTAGCCAATTCCATAAGACATAAATTTGATGCTTTTAAGAAAAAAGTTCAAATAAAAATAATACAGATTTATAAATATTCAGCTCACGTCACAGTGATTATCAAGATGATTATATTATTTTTAACATTCTGAAGGTGTAACTCCCGTGCTAGACTTTCCTCGAGGGATGTTCTCCACTCCGAATAGTTTTCGTCAGGGGAATTCTCTGAATTGTCTGCTCAACGAAAGAAGCGACACTATGTTGTGATGCTCTGTGGGCAGCTACGGAACTTTCTCCCTTTGTTGTGTGGTCGCCGTTACCCGTTACGACAGCAAGGAAGTTTGAAGGCAACAGTGGCAGAGCAATCGTCGGGATGTCCCGGAATTCTTTGAGCTCATATTTTCCTGATTGCGAAAAAGTAGAACAAAGAGGAAAAAAGCAAAACAATAGCACACCATTAATCAAAAGGAGCAACAACACAAGCAATACAAATTATCATAAATTTAGCCCTCGGATCCCTTCAAAACAGAAAAAAAAATAGCACTGTTTGGTGAAATGGGCATTTTAAGACTCATCTATCAAAACAATAAGCATATGCTGCACCAAAAAAAAAAAAAGATGATTTACATACATACAACCCAATTCTCATGTATTTACATATCTAATAAGCATGTGCTGCACCATTTACATACATACATACATATGTAAATGTTCCTTTCCTAAATTAAGATAATTGGAACAGCTAGATGCCAATTATCTAATAGTATGTTGGAAATTTAAACATGAAAAAGGTAAACCTTTTTATCATTTGCACTGGATGTGAAGCAAACTGAATGACTTTGTTCTAGATTTTGCTAAGGAGGAAACAAAAGTTACCATTTCTCGGTTTTATACACTGTGTATGTTTTTTGCTGGTTCCTCTTGCTTTCTAGGAGTAATAAAACCTTTGCCTGGAGTATACTTAGGCGTCGAAGAAATACTTGGCTTATTGTTGTTTGTTCTACCACAACGCAACTGACCCATATGACTGCTGCCAACTGAGTAGTCCTTAATCTTTGGTTTCAAATAGTCTGCATGATCTATAATGCTTTTTGTTAAGTTTATGGAATCCTGCTCAGCCGTGGTTTGGTTTGGCTTCACAATCCTTTCATTTCCATAGGATTGTCATTAATCTTTTTCCTTGGAAACAAAATCATCTTCATCATCAGAAAATCTAATTTTCTTTATGAGATTGCTTGTAGTGTGATGCATGGGAAGAGGGTTGTGATTTGGGCTGGTTTTCAAATGTACTTGAAGCACATAAGCCTGAAGATGAGGATGTTTGAGCAGTTCTGCAGCTTGGAAAATTGTATTTCACACAAGTAAAAAATCATTATTTCTACTTTTAAGCATGCTATAAAGTAACAACACAAGTACTTACACTTGGCCTATGTTCAGGGCTTTTCCTTAGCATGCTTTTAATAAGCCCTCTACTGAACAAAGGAATAAAAAAATATTAGACAGGCCATCTCCTCAAAGAGCCTAGTCTATAAACATGAAAAATTAGTACAAAATTAGCTCTTACAGTGGACCAGAATATGATTACTTGTTGAGAATTATTATACAGATGCAACAAATTGAGAAGCTTAGAAGCATTAATTAAACCTTGATACGCCAAGCTTTTAAAAATATGAAAGCCTCAAAGTACCTATTAAGCTCTATAAAACACATAAACCACGATTTCAACAAAGTTTAGTAACATGTGCATGAGATTGTTATAAAAGCGCCTGAAGAATACAAACTGACGTAATATTCTAATGTACATTTTGAATACCAATACAGATCACGCAAGTGCTCCAAATGTACCGGCAAAAACAAGTTTGAATGCTAATAAAGATCAAGATTGTGAATCATAAACTATAAAAAGGTCAATCCCCAACTGTCAAAAGTAATTAGGATCATACAATGTAATCGGCATCATACAATGTAAGCATGCAAAAGCTAATAAAACAAGGAAACTGTTTGTGGAAACACTTGTACTGTTCACAGAGTAGCACATCAAGAGTAACCAATGAAATATTTATATAAGCTTGCAGTTTCAACAAAGCATGAGCTGAAGAAATACAATCATTTGCAGTATATGCTTATAACCAAATCACCATCTGTAATGCAGGTGATGACATTCAAACTTGCAGTATTTCTATATAATTTTAGTTGTATGCCTCGTTGAGTTGGTTATGAATACAAATACAACTAAATTATATAAAATTTTACGCAAATAGGATGGTAAACAATACTTGAATGTCCACAGAGGGAGTTGCAACGCAAACTTCTACTAAATTTTATGCAATTAGGTTGGTGAATAATAGCTTATATATCCATAAACCAAAAAGTATCAACAATTAAACAATATCACAGTGCCTTGATGAATCTCCATTTAAAATAGTGATCATCCAGCATTCCCTTCCAATTCTCTAAAATCAAAAATCTCATGGCATCTCTACAATGTCCTAAATAACAAATGCACTAAAAACACGCACAACAAGAGTATGAAAGTGAGATAATAACTTAACTATTGGAGGGTTAATTGAATATTTTAAGAACCATAAATCTCATCAGTCAAGTGAGCCTAGCCTAATTTTGGTTTGAGAACCATTCTTTGACTATTATAGGATATTCAAACATTCTCAGAAAAGTCTAACCATCCATAAAAAGGTTTGGCTTTCTTTTTAACACCCATGAATGAAGAACATATTGGCACGAAATGTTGGCATTAAAAAACATAATTCAAGTGAGCCTAGCCTAATTTTGGTTTGAGAACCATTCTTTGACTATTATAGGATATTCAAACATTCTCAGAAAAGTCTAACCATCCATAAAAAGGTTTGGCTTTCTTTTTAACACCCATGAATGAAGAACATATTGGCACGAAATGTTGGCATTAAAAAACATAATTCTGAATAAATTCTTTTTGATCTGCTAAAAATACAAAAGGTGGAGCAATAATTACTTGGAAAGATCCAAAACCATTAAACTGAGAACTTATATGCGTCAAAGTTCAGATTTTTCATTATATTTACATCATCTTGCATCACAAAACATGACATCAGATTTCCATAATCTACAACTCTAATTGGAAACAGCTCTAGAGATTCTGGAAAATCACAAATCTTATCATCTACATTTACAAGGACAACATTTACCAAACAGACGCAAGCAAAAAAATTTGGGCTAAGCTAAAAGAACAAACACTCTGTATCAGTGGTACTCGTCCATAACAACTACAACAGTAGCATTGTTCTTTATCTTACCTACTTACCACAAAAACAAATAGTGTAACAATATGGATGATGTAGAATTAT
>NW_018252152.1:131766-174296 GCF_001263595.1 Phalaenopsis equestris | reverse complement strand
AAAAAGGAAAAAAAAGAAGAATCTGGAAAAAGGGGTAAAAAAAAAAAAAAAAAAACTAAAATGGAGGGCAGGGATTACCGGGAATCTAGACGAAGGCTTCCAAAATGCTTGGCCCGCGGCCCCTCGAGCGCCATGCCTTCGACCGGGTAAGCCAACACCGTCGTGCCGAAGATGAAGCCCTCCAGGAATTCTTCCCGGCTTAGCACGCCACCATCAATTCGACTCCCGACAACCGGCGTTATCGTCAGTTGCGGGATAGCTTCGTAAGGCGAAGACCGGTACAACGAGGGTTGGGAAGAAGGAATTGATCGCCGGAAGTCTTATTTTGAGTCAAACGGCTACGACGACGCTAGAAGAGGAGATGGGGCGAGGAGTTTCTTTAAGGGCAGCCGCAGCTTCTCCACCCTTAAGGAAGTCGTAGACCGGCGGGAAAGAGAAGGAACATAAATTGTGAAGCCGTGAGGCCAGGGTGAATAAAGTCGGGGGGAGAAGGGCATGCGCGTAAAAGTAAAAAGGAAAAGCTCGGACCATGGGAGGGATCCGGCGGCCCGCGTTCAGCTGCGCGTTGGGGCTGCCGCGATCAAACCGTCGCCCCAAACGGCGGAGATTCGCGGGGGGACGCCGCGCCGCGCGAAAAACTCTCTCCCAAATTGTCAGTTGCGGGATATCTCTTATAATTATATTATCT
The DNA here is from genome assembly GCF_001263595.1 of Phalaenopsis equestris. Lineage (NCBI taxonomy): Eukaryota > Viridiplantae > Streptophyta > Magnoliopsida > Asparagales > Orchidaceae > Phalaenopsis > Phalaenopsis equestris. The sequence continues at coordinate 173,608 of NW_018252152.1, read as the reverse complement.
AATATTAATCTTCTGTGATTTCTAATATATAATCATTATTTTTATACTTAATATAATAATTCTCACCTCTTTTCTTACTTTCAAATTAAGAGATGATCAAATTTGAGTTTTAATAAAAAGATATTAATTCCTTATAATTGCTTGCCCATTCAATCATTTAAAAGAACTGCACAAAGTTTTGATTATCTCAGGAGGAGCGAACACAAAGTAACCAAAAATTTTGAAAAAAAAATTAATTTTAAATTTATAGATTAATAAATTACTAGCAAAGGTTCCAAATTTCAAGCTAATAATTTAAGATGAGATGAATATGAATAATAAGAACAATTAAAATATTTTTGAAGAAGTTCAATGACACATTTAAGGAAAATGATGCCCCCTTTGCATCTGTTTTTCAAATTCTCACTCAAATTTTAAAATTCATAATAAAACCCCCAAAACACATTTTTTATTTTTATCAAAACATGGATCTCAAATAAAAATATAATTTATGAGAAAAGTATTAAAATAATAGGCATTTATATGCATACCATATGTATTAGGCTGGAGTTTAGATTTACGTTAAATAAGATTTATTGAATTTGATAAATATGAATATTTCAAATCTGATAAATTCAGATTCATGAAATCCAATACATTTGAATTTATTAAATCCAGTGCATAACCAGAAGAGCGAGCTTGCTACGAGGGAGTTAATTAAATTTGTCTTTTTTTATTTTGAAGTTTAGATGAATTTAAATAAATTCTGTTAATAGTATGTTGCTAAACACAACCTTAAGATGTATGCGAAAATAGAATTTTATTGATTAGATATGTAAATTCATAGGAATTTAGTGGCCTTCCTTCAAAGTCACCGGACTGTCAATGAATGAAACTGAAAGCTTCGTACTCTGAGGTTCGCATCGCTCTCGGGGTTCGTCGACGACATCCAACTATGGTATTCGTCTAGGGCTCAATTATATGCATCTCTCGCTTATAGATTGATTCTTCGTTGTTTTCCTTTACTATCTGTGTTTCTGATTCTTTGTGTTTTTGTTTTGCAGGCTGATCTACAGCGTAAAAGGTGATTTCTCGGCACCATCATCTCCTCAATCTAGGATCCTACTTTTTATATTTTTCTGTTAAGTTTTTCTATGACGTGGATGTCTTAAAGTTTGCGGTGCGTTTCTCGTTGTCTTTGCTTTTCTTGGCGTTTGTTCATGTTTTGTGTAGGACCTATTCTTCTCCGGAATTTATGAAGTTTCTGAAGTGGTTGTTGGTTTGAAACCGATCATGGTGGAGTTCTTTCCTTTTTATTTTATATGTTTTCAATATGTCCTTGTTAGTAATCCTCAATATTATTTTTCTTCAAGTGGATTGAATCAAAATTCAACAGATGTAAATCATTGTCATCTCTTTTTTTTTTTTTTTGAGGTTTTTATTCCTATTAACAAGTCATTCCTTGTGTTATCACTCCAATGTGCAAGCCTCACTACACAAAGATGCCACTTTGCTACTGATTTATATGGAGACATTATAAAGAATCATTAAGGAGGTTTTCAACTAGATATTTTAGCTAATTATTTTTTTACTGTTTAAGCTTTTGTGAACTCTTTTGATATATTTATTGCAACTACATTTTTCAAAACTTTGATAAGAAATTTTGCTTTCTCTTCCTTGAAAAGAATCAATTCAGTGGATGTTTTGGTTCTACTAAAGTTGATATAATCAAAGATGGCAAATTGTACCCACTAAAAATCTAGGCTTGCTATAAATCATGGCCAAGTTTTGGGAAGTGTTTTTTATTGCGTGCTGGTTTTGTCTGTTAAACTAGAGATACATCTGCTCACTTAGCTTGATATTTTTCCTGATTATAGATATTTGAGTAGTTATTTAGTCCGATTCCTTACTTCTACATTTGTGTGATATTAATTCCTTCAGGGTATTATGCAAGTACTTCGTACATGGAGCGTGCTTTAAGGGTGAATACTGTGAATTTTCTCATGATTGGAAGGATCAATCCAACAATGTAATATAATCAAATTCCCTACAAAAAGCTTCACCTTTTTTCTATTCAACGCCTAAAATTACTCTCTTTACATTTCATAAATTTTCCTTTGGCTAGGCATGTACCTTTTACCAGAAAGGGCTGTGTTCTTTTGGCAGTCGCTGTCGGTATGATCATGTTAAAGTTTCGAATGCACGTCCTTCCATGGGAACTGGATCTCTTCAAGCAATTCAGCCATATAACTTTTCTTTGAACGGAGAGCACAAGCCATCTTCTAGTTCCTTTATTGAGTTTTCAGATCAAGGCAAACACATTTTCCCATCCTCTAAGCCTGCTTGGAACCAAAGCCATCGTTTAAGTACCTTCGAAGACTATCCTATTGGTCATGATCCTGCATATAACAGCATTGCTGACCAACCAATCTGTTCTTTTGCTGCTGCTGGTAGTTGTCCTCATGGTGAAGGGTGCCCTCACATTCACGGAGATCAGTGTTCCATCTGCAAAAAGTATTGTTTGCATCCATACCGACCCGATGAAAGAGAAGAGCATGTAAAGTTGTGTCAGAAAAATAATCAGAATCTTGAGGCTTTACGTTTTAGTCAGGAAATAGAATGCAGTGTGTGCTTGGATCGTGTGCTTTCTGAACGGAAGTTTGGTTTACTTTCAGAATGTGACCATCCTTTCTGCATTTCGTGTATCCGGAATTGGCGCAGTAATTGTCCGTCTATCGGAATGGATGTCAACAGTACATTAAGAGCCTGTCCAATGTGCCGAAAGCTTTCATATTTTGTCATCCCTAGTGTCATTTGGTACTCAACTTCGGAGGAGAAGCAAGAGATTGTTGAAAACTATAAAGCCAAGCTCAAGTATAATGTTATTTTCATTTTTTTTATTAATATATGAACCATTTTCTTGTTGTTTCATGATATTTTTCTTTGGTATGTTATGCACACCATTGCTCTTTCTTTTGTATCATGTTAGCAAGGAGTTTCTAGTTGTGATGAAGAGCCAAAAACTTTGCTATTTTTATTGATGGAGAAATGTGCATAATATAGGAAAATAGGATGAATGTAATAGGCAAGAAATACTAATAAATTACCCTTGAATAAGAATAAAACAATAAATAGAAATCTATTTGAGGTTAACAAAAGCATTCCAATGATAACATTTCCAGTCTTTTAGTTTATTACTTTCTCTCATGATCAGCCCTTGCTTGTTACATGTATGTACATATATAAAATCAGCCCTTGCTTGTTACATGGCTTGAAAAATTGAAGTCGATTTCAAGACTTGGTTAACATTTTGGTTTATTGTTTTGGTAACATTGCTTCTTGAATAAAATTACAATGAATCTCAGTGTCCTTTATTTGTCATGAAGTACTCTTTAGCGTAACCATGATCAAAATATATGACATAGGTTGAAAAATTAGTAAATTAGTTTTTTAAGGGAGGGTCTTTAACCAAATCATTTCACATATAGAGTGCTACGTGGTTCTATATTTTTTTTAATGCTTAGTCTTTCCACCACAGCTTGTTTCATGCAAATTTATGTAACCAAACTGCCACACATAAAATATAAGGGTTCATTTGGGGGTTGCTTTTTTGCAGTTTTTCTTTCGAGACAACTGTATTTTATTTTATCTAAATTTTTTTTGTTGTTTTTTTAGATTTTTTTTGATGGAAAATAGCTTTGTTTAACTAATTCTACTAAAGTATGGTTGGTATAAGAAAGTTGTTCTACGACTGACTTTAAGGAAAACAGTATGTATAATAGCCTCAATAACTTTCAAAAAATCTACTATTCACATAATAGTTCTTTAACATCTTCTTTTCAGAAAGCTATGGCCACCCAAAGCAGTTCTATAATATTCAAATGTAAATTCTTATAATCAATGTTCATCTTGTTAAACATAAAAAAAGGTTTCCATCCTAGGCTGCCATCCTAGGCTGCCATCCTAGGCATATAGAAGTCTAGTGTTGTTTGCCATGTTCGCAAACATTACATTCAAATTTAGATACGTGGGAGGAGGTAGGAATTAACTCCTAAAGATAGTGATATGGAATGATGGTGGAAAAGAAGGCAGCAGAGCTTGTAGGAGTAAGATACGAGCAGCGTAGGTGCAAGCATAGTGGATAATGTGGTGGAAGAGAAGGCAGTAGAGCTTGTAGGGATAAGATATGAGCAGCGTTGTTGCAAGCATATTGGATCACAGATGAGTAGTTAGTGGAGCCGAAACGACTATGAAAGTTGCCTGAGTCGAGTGACCAAGCAAGATAGTGAGGGTATGCATGAGCAAGTTGGCAAGGATTTATATGATTTTTTATGATAACGAGAGGGAGTGCTTGAGGACGGTAATATCATGCTTCTATTAATTTTGCTTTGATACCATATTGAAGATGTGAAAACTTTATTTGGTTTTATTGATAGAGAACATTGCCTATTTGTAGGTAATTAGAATGAAATACAGCAGTGAATGAATAATGCTAAAATTATCCTCAGCTATGTGGATCAAACCGTGCTTAGATATCTAAAGGTTAGCTGGCTAATCCAATTTTTGCCATAATACAATTTTCTATCTTGTAAGTTCCAATAATTTTCAATGGAGCGACATAAAATGGAGCCCATAGCTTAACTGTAAGGCTAATTTTGCATTCTTATTAGTTTAGGTGCGCTCTGGAAGGCTTTTAATATTTGTTTTTCTTAGCTGTTGTATTGAAAATACCTTTTTGGTTGAAATTTCTTTTTTCTACTTTTACATCTTTGCTATTTGTGTTCATTCTAACAATCGGCTTTTATCTCCTCTTAAGTGTAGCTATTGGTCTTCATTCATTTTGATTTCTCAAACACATTACTTGAGCTATGATATTTTGGATTTGATTAAAAAGTATTCTGGATATTATGATGTTTTAATATGGATACAATTCTCCTTGAAACCTTTTTCATTATAATCGGAGAAGTTGATTTATATTTAAATTTGCAAAATATGAAGAAAATCTACCAGTTAAAAGAAATTAAGTTGTCATTATGAGATTGCCCTACAGATTAATAGGCACATTGTTTAAATCAATTAAGAAGTAATTAAAATTAAGTAAAAGAATTTATAGTGTACTGAAACAGAGTATGAAATTTGACATTTTATATGGCACGTTCCTATATTCAATATCTTGACCGTTTGTGATTGAGGATTTATATTTTGCTGGATAAGTCGTGATGCTGGTTGCTCAAACTTGTTTTATGTGGTATTTACGTAATTTGTACTTTTGCAGGACCATAGATTGCAAGTACTTTGACTTTGGAAATGGGACTTGTCCTTTCGGGACAAGCTGTTTTTACAAGGTATTTACATTTTTAATATGCACTTCTATCATTTGTTTCTTGCTGATGTCAGCAACTACACAGAAAAGTTAAGTCAAGGTTGGAGCATTAGTCGCTGCAGTACCATTCTTTGAGATATTATAAGTTAAACCTTGAAAGGACACCGTGATAGAAAAAGTAGATTAATAAATTATAATACTTATTTAAAAATATATTAAAGGAGCTTCCAAGGGTGTTTATATAGATAACTTCGTTATTCCCTCCTTTCCCAGTACCAACCGTCACTGCCTCTGGATTTTTCACGCTATTCTTTTAACACCGCCTCGTTGTTGACTTTCGCACTTGTGCCTTGCAAAATTAATTTTTGTTGCTGCTTGTATCTCTTGATATTCTCTATTGTTGTCTTGCGTTGTGTATGCTCTCTACTGCTGCGCTCCGTTTTGGGAATTTATTTGCTTTGAAAATTTTGTAATCCAAATTTGGAAGTCAAATGAATGAAAAGGAAAAAAAATCATGATGGATGTATTGAATCATGCTAATTTTTAGCTGATTCATTAATGCTTTGTGCGGTTTTTTTTATGTTTGGTTCTCTATAAATAGAACCCTTTTGGTGTGAGTGATTATTCTTGGGAGAAGACTCTTTGAACCGACATGAGACATGGTTCTTCTATTTTCGGATGATTTCTATCATTATGTTTGTTTTTGTAGAAATTTGAAGTGAATAATAATTCATTGATTTAATTCATTCAGGTTATTTCTGTATATACACATTGATTCTCCTTAATTTTGATGGAAATTAAAAATAAAGAAACTGTTTAAACATGTTTATATTTATTCAAAATTTGCATTGGATGAATATTATTTGAAAGGCATGAATAGAATGAAAAAAAAAATAGATGAAATAAATGAACAATCGTGGCTCATGTGCAATTTATTGCTTTTTCCATAGAAAAGTTCTTCCAAATCAATGATTAAGAACCCATGTGCAGTTTTGTGATGTTTCCAAAACTAGTTTTTTAAATTATATTTTACTTAAACCTGTTGATTTCCGACCTCAAAAATTCATGGACTTCCAAAGTGTGTTGTAGCAAACAAAATACCATGATTCCAACAAATCTTGGACCCATCTTTTCCTTTCCATGGTCTAGATAACATAACTGACTCTTGAATATGTCATTTATTTAAAGCTTGGAACATAGGCACTCAAAATTTCTGTGCGGTAGGGCTCTTGTTAAGTTGTCATCAACTTGACGCTAGTTGGAGTATAAACTAATTTGAATTTGATGCCATTTTTATCATTTTTATCATTTTTTTTTTTTTTTGATAAAATGGCAATTAATTTAAATGTATTTGATCTTGTCATGATGAAATATTTTAATTCAAAGAAGATTCTTGTTCTTTTTTATCATGCCCTTATGTTCCTTAAGTAGACTTTTGTTCCAAATTCCTTCACAAAATCATGAGGAATTGCATATAATTGAACTTTTGCACTACTCTTGGAGATCATAAATTATTCTTACTTCTCCAGTTAACCAATTTCTTTACACAAAGGGGCAATACTGGGATGCGGATCTCTGATCATTGACAAAGTCAACCCAATCTACATTTCAATGGATTTTCTTTTCTTTTTATTTAGAACAACCTTTTTCATGGAGTAGACTTTGGATACTTCAAAGCTATGTACATAGTCTCCATATTCTTCTTAGATTAAATTGGCTTGCAATACTAACATAGAAACCCTAATGTTCATATCTAAGTTTTACAACAAGTCTTTGACATTTTCTTTTATCTATTGATTTACAACCCAACTTTCCACATTCTTTTAAGAGATTAAGAACATGTTTTTTTGAAAGATTTTTACCACTTGGTTTAAGCTTTTTCGAAGAACGATCTTTTTTTAGGAGTCAACTTCAAGTACTTCTGAACTATGAACAAGGCCTCATATGATTATTCATAAAATAGCTTATAATACTAACATAGAATCCAATATCTGGCCTAATATGTTAAAGATACATAAGTTTCTACTAAGTTTATATATTAATTAATTTTCCTCTTCTTAAAGTTGTGATGCATACTCCATTGGTGTTTCAAGTATCAACTAGTTTATATTCCAACATTTCACGTTCTTGTAAGAGATCTAGGATAATTTTTCTTTGGGAGATAGATTCTTTCTTTGATTAGTGATTTGCATTCCTAGAAATTATTGAACTTTTTGAAGATCTTTGATTCTAATTCTATTGTTAAATTTTTCTTTTGGCCAGCCATTTCTTCTTCAAAATTTTCATTAAAAACTATAATATATCATTAACAATAAAAAATAAGATAAATACTTTACCTTGACTATAATTTTTTTCGTAAGGGAATCTAGTTGGCTTGACATTGGTAGAAGCCATGCATTCTCATTTTCAAGAAATTAGCTCTTTGTGATTATTTGAGTCCATAAAATGATCTTCTTAATTTGCATACTTGATCATTTGTTATTATATTCTTAAATCTTGGAGGTGGCTTCATATACACTACTTGATATGTTTGGCATGAGATGGCATCCACGTCTATTTTGTTACATGATATAAAATAAAGTAGGATTTTCAAAGATGCAATAACAAAAATAAAAATGAAAGCAATTAAGTCATTGCTCTAATCAAATGCAATGTCACTATCATAAGGATCTGAATTGCCTTTCTATGATGGGAGATATGATCTTGATAAATTTTCATGCCGGAGAGATAATTTGGATTTTTTTAAAATATTATATTATATTTGATTTTGAAAATATAGAATGTACTAAGCTTAAATTAGTAGATTGTGGACACTTATTTTAGCAAACTATAGCAAATGAATTAAAATCTGCATAGGCTGATCTAAAACATAAATTTAACAATTAATATTTATTATTTGGTGATTATGGGGGTCATATGCATGGATGATTTAAGCATTGTAAGCAACGTGAATGATTATCATGATAAGCTTATAAGCTTTGTGATTGAACATCATTTGACTCACAACTTTTTTGTTATGATTTGTTTTTCATTAAAGTTATTGCCAAATTTAGGAATGAATTATGCTAAAAGTTACCAAAAACACTGAGCAACGCTTTAATTAATTTTTTATTAGGTTTGTCAATTCGGGTTAGCAGGTGGGTAGGGTCCGGGTCCGCCCCGAAATTGAGACAACGTAAATAGTTTCGACCTGAACTCAACCCGAATATTATACGGTTAAAAATTTCTACTCTAACCTACTCGACCCAGATATAGGTAACCCAATCCTAATTCGTTTAACCCTTTAATATAAGAGTAACAACAATTTGGGTAAAAATTGAGTCAAAATCATGTCACTTTTGGATATGTTGGTTGAATTCGAGTAAATTTCAGGTCAGCGTGTTAGCTTCGTGTCATTTTCGGGTTGGTGGGTCAACCTGACCTGAAAATTAAATGAGATAAAAATCTTAGTTGGAACCCGACCCAAAAGTTATTCGGGTCAACTCGAACCCAGATTTTTCGAGTCGGGTTCGAGTCGATTTGGCATGTTGGGTCAATTTTTGACATCCCTAATTTTGATGTTGAGAAGTATCATGAACATTCTACTAATACTGACACACTTATTTATAATTGCGAAATAGAAATAATTTTTATCTCTATTCAAGCATGATATCAGAATGACTAGAATTGGAGCTTAACTTTGGAATCAATTAATAAATCACTAAAATGATGAAATTTTTATTGATTTGCTCATCCAATTAAAATAATTTGAAGTATAAATGGCTTAAATGATTAATAAACCAAATCAGTTAAAAGTCTCTGCAGAGATATCATTCTTCTCCACTTGAAAGTTAATTATAGTCCATTACAAAAATCATAAGTTATCAAATTTGACCCATTGAAGAAACTTTAATTCGTGAATATATTTTTGAAAATTAGCAGAAGATTACAATTACAATTGGACCATTTCGATAATGTATTTTTGATATTGAAGTAGATTTGTAATTGTAACAAGTGTCTGGATTTGATTTTGTTGAATTTGAATATGTACCCACGTTGGAATTTGCTTATAAACCCAAGGCTATACATAAGAAAGAATTACAATCCCAATTTAATGTTAAAGTTAAGATCAACTATTTGGGAACTAAATTTTATTTGAATCGAATTAAAGTGAGAAATTAACTCTAAACCTAAGATATTGGGTTTGATATCGACGTCTAACTTATATCCTATGTGAACATAAATTACAATCAAAATGTGAATCTAATCTTGAATGTGAATTTCCGCATTTAATATAATTCTTGATCCGTAGAAACCCTAAATCCAGATCTTAGCTTCTATATGAAATTGAATCTATGCTTGAATGATATGATGAACAAATTTTACCTATTGTAGTTGATGGGTCAATTGATCAAGTTGAAGAAACAGATTTTTGATGCTGATGTAACCCTCTAATACATACTAAAGTGATAAATCAATGTAAGATGATTTAAATATTGATGAAATTTCTAATAAAAAAAATTAGTTTTAATTTTCACGCTAGTTCTTCTCGAATGTTTTTTTGGGTAAATGTCCTCTTGAAAATTTTGACCAAATTGTCTGATGGCTTGTTTGGGATCAATTTTATTTTTTGTTTTTGCTATTATTTCTTCTTTTGTTTTTAAAAATATGTTTGTTTTGTATGTTTTTATTTTCTGTTTCCAAAAATAGATTAACATGTGTTTGAATGAAAAACAAAAAACAAAAGTAATCCCAAACGGCTCCTAAGGAAATACTACTAACATCTAGTAATATTATTTCTAGCTTCTCCATACACATTTTTTTTATTTCTTTTTAGCTTCTTTGTTGGTTAATTTTTCTTGCATTTGAGAATAATTTTTTCATGTGAAGTTTAAGATTTCTTCATATGCTAGCTGTCTTGATTGAAATATTTGTGGTGATCATGATAATAGTTTGAGAGAGAGATGAATAAAAATTTGAGCTAGTTTGAACCAAGATTGAAAAATTTTTAAATCTTTTGAACTAAACCATGTCAAACAAAAGACGACCCATATTCAACATTGTTCTAATGTGGGTTGACTCTAATCGGTTGACGCTTGATGTCCTCCGCTTCTCACATCCCCACATTTTCCACCATATAGGCTACGATGACAGCATAGAAGATGGTGAGGACTTCTAATACATATCCAATGTCACCCTTTGTGACTAACTCCATGTAAACACAATCAGTGACACATCTCGCTTCATCTCGCTTATGTGCGGTGGGTGATTGAGCATTGCATTCAATATGGTGGAAGCAATGAATTATCTCCTCAAAGGGGATGGGCTTCTGACTGTCGATGATGACATTATTTGTCGCTTAACACATGAAAAGGGTTGAAACTCTAGAATTTTGGTTCATATAAGTTGGGTTTTTTGCCTGCTGTGAAGCCCACATGAGATCAAATTGTTAGGACATTGGGCTACATTTTGATTTGCACTACTTGCCTACAGGGATGTTCTCGTGATACTTACAAATTTGGTGTGTTGTTGGGGCTTGCATAAAGTGTCATTGGGTATGCATTAGTAATGTTCAAATGGATTTTATCTGTGGTTCAACCCCTGATTCATACTAGGTTTGACCCTAATTCAAATTGGGTTACTCTATGGTTGAGTTTAATGCCATAAATATTGGCAAGGGGATGTTATTCCGGGAGGCATAATGAGGCATAAAAAGTTAAATTTTGTAATTCTAATTATAATCACTTTGAATTTGACTTTATTTTTTGTTTTTGTTTTCTAAACTTGTTAACTCATAAACAATGACTCTTAACAACAGTCGAAAAACAAACAGAAAATTTAATGTTTGGTTAAACTTGAAAGTGCATAAATCTCACCTTAATTAGTATTTAAGCCATTTGAGGTAGCTTTTGTTTAAAGAGCTTGTGTGCCCATTTAGGCTTGACCGCTTGACAGATTTGTGTGGTTTGTCTATTCGCATTCTCTTTATCATTTTATCATAAGAGATTAGGTTATAATTGTTATTGATATCCCTTATAACACTTATTGAGGTTTTGGCATTTTCATTATTTGTTTCATATCATTTTTATGATTTGCGTAAAGACATTCACAAAAACTAACAATTAATTATGATAATTTTAACTCTTTTGTAATTATAAATAGACAAGCAAATTTAAACTACAAAAAATTCAATGGTGTGCCTAAATCTATAAAGGTTGCCACAAAAGCTTTTAGAAAATTAGCTATTCGGTCATGCTCTTATAAAGTTTTGCAACTTAGTAGGACTAACAATTACAAAGGTAAAATTCTGGGAAATATTGGTGTCTACTTTTGCTCCAATTTATCGGGTTTGTTAAATTAATCAAACATGGAATACAATTCTCAATTCACTCTATCCTGTGTGTGGTTGTTGGTAGCGTGTTTTGCTAGTGCTTCATAGATGTTGACTACTTCTAGGGGAGAATACTTGCACTAAATAGTTACTTGTTTCTTCACTTAGCCATTGCTTTTGTATGTGCAATTAAAATTTCGTCAAGTGAGATGTGTTAGATTCTTCATTTTAAAGTGTGAACTTGATCGTTGATGGAATTTTATGTTTGTTCATTTTTTCTTAGAATTTCAGATAGTCAAGTGAGATATGTGCTGGATATTCAAGTGTAAACTTGATAGTTGCTGAAAATTGTATATTCGCTATTCTCTTGAAGAATTTCAGATTTTTATGCTTATTAATTTATGTTCTAGGATGAAAGAGTCATTTAAAAGAGAAGCATAATAATAAGTTAAGTGTTGCCGAGATGAGAATGATTAGGTGGATGAGTGGCTTTACACTTAGAGACAAAATGCGAAATGAATATATTTGTGATAGAGTTGGTGTAGCTTCTGTGACGGACAAAATTAGAGAAAGTCGTCTTAGATGGTTTGGTCACATTAAACGTTGACCATATGATGATCCGATTAGGAGAGTAGATGTTTTAGATTCGACTTGTTTTAAGAAAGGCAGAGGTAGACCTAGGAAGACTTGGGCTTATTGTATTAAAAATGATCTTAATTTACTAGAACTAAATGAAAATATGACTCTATATAGGACACAATGGAGAAAATAGATTCATGTAGCCGACCCCGCGTAGTGGGATTAAGTCTTTTTTGTTGTTTTTGTTGTATGAAAGAGGGTTTTTTTTTTTTTTTGGTTGAAGTTGTGTTGATAATTTTTTATTCTTTTGTGTTCTCGTTTTGATCTTATTTTAATTTGCTTGAACAACACTGGACTCGCAATCATTCTACATTAGATGGTTTGGTCTATATCACAGCGTACCTTGTTGGGTGCCAAAGCTTTATGCTCATTTTTAAAGCATTTTGTTAGGTGCCAAAGCCTTATGCATGTTCCAAAGCTTTGTATTAAATTTCATTTAACCTACAACTGTTGTTACTAGCCTTGACGCTCATTTATACTCATTCTTTCCATAATGGCTCAATTAAAATCATTCATTCTAAGGTATCATTTTATTTTTATCATTAGAGACATAATGAAAAAGTTATAGAGCCAAGGAAGGATGTTTTTATCTTTTCCGCCAGTTTGGAAAAAGACTTCATGGGACTACTTCAAAAGGCATTGAAGCATCCATATTGGTGTGGTGCAAGATGTTTAAAATTTCAACTTTTAATAATTAGTTTTGTTTGAGTTAGAATATTTAGGCGTTTTATTTATTTTTTTTTACCTTATTTGTCGTCAAACATCGACCATCTGATGATCTGATTAGGATAGTATATGATTTAAATTCGACTTTTGTTAAGAATTAGGTAGACCTAGGAAGACTTGGGCTTATTGTGTAAAAAATGATCTTAATTCATTAGAACAAATTGAAAATATGACACTAAGTAGGACGCAATGGAGAAAAGGGATTCATCTACCCGACCCCACGTAATGGAATTAAGACTTTGTTGTTGCTGTTGTTGTTGTTGTCATCCTTGTTTGTTTTATTTAGCAGTAGCTTTGTCATTTTCAGTTATACTTATTTTTAGAAATTGTGATCATAGTCTTGTAATTTAAATATAGTTGAAGATGAAATAAGTCCTTTTGGCTTTGTCTTTGGAAATTCATTATATCTTCTAGGTTCCTCTTATTTTTCTTCTTCCTACTTCCTGTTTCTCCGTTAACATTGTTGAACCGCAGGTCAGCTCATCCACCACAATCAGTTGCACTTAAGATTCTCATCTTCTCTTCTGTAATTTGCTACACCATGCTTACATCTTTCACTTTCTCTTTCGCAAAAAATAATTTTACAGAGTAGTTTCTTATATCCTTAATCAATTTGTGATTTGCAATCTATGAGTAGGCCAAACCAAGTGATAAACCCAATTTAACTGAATCTTAAATAACCCAACCAACCATAAATTGTAGTAAAAGAATAGTCCAACTTCAATCGTTCAGTAACTGGATCAGTCTAACAATGTGCATGAAAGCTTCAAGCTTCCAAAGATATTTTTCCGAAGTTTTGAAAATATTTTTAGGATCTATGAAAAACTTCCACTTATATTGTTGGTGCAGCCTTCTTCTGCCTTTTCAACGCTTTCTTATCAGGATGGATATCCCATTCATCACCTCTTCTTGTAATGAATTTCTCATTCATCTCTATTTTTTGGCATAGATGTTGCTAGCTCTATAGTAGAATCAAAGGTGCCTATTTTTTCTCTGATAATATTGTAACTTGAGTAGAGTTCTTGCATTTTAGTAGAATTGATGCTATATAAGATGTTTAAAATTTTAGTTATTAGTATTGATGGATATCCCTTTCGACTTCCACTTAATACAAATGATACCTCTTGAAGAAATAATTTTTATTTGAGGGGATTTAAATGGACATGTCGGCAGAGTGGTAGAAAATTTTAGAAATATTCATGGTGGCTACGGTTTTGGAGTGATTTATGAAGAAGGTAAAGCCATATTAGATTTTGCTTTAGCGTATGTTTTGTAATTGCTAATATTTTATTCAATAAAAGAGGCATACTATTACTTATAAGAATGGATCTAATAAAACACAAATTGATTAATATCTTATGAGAAGAAGAGTTCATCGAGAATGTAAAGATTGTAAGGTCATTTCAAGTGGGGATTTAAGTACTCAACATTGATTATTAGTTCTAAATTTTAAGATAAAGAGTTATAAAATAAAGAATATTAGGAATTATTGTCATAGAATTTGATAGGCGCACCTAAAAGACAAATAAAATTATTTTTATGAGCAAACTTCAAAATTTCAAGATTTGGGATGTTCATGAAGAAACAAATTTTATGTGGGATAAAGTAATGAATACTATTAAATAAGTGGCAAAAGATGAACTTGGAGAATCAAAAGAAAAAGTTTCTATAAATAAAAATAGTTTGTGATAAATAATGTGCAAGAAAAGATAAAATATAAGTTATGTTATAAAAATTGATTTAAATGGAAAAGCTTAGAGAATTAGGAAAAATATAAAATGACCCGTAGGGCGTTTAAGAAAACAATATGTGATGTTAAAAATTCTGCTTTTAGTGATCTTTATAATAGATTAGCTACTAATGAGGGTGAAAAATATATGTACAAGCTAGCCAAACAAAAAGAAAATAAAAGTAAAGATTTAACTCAAGTAAAGTATATTAAAGAGAAAATCAAAAATTATTTTTCTTAGAAAAAGATATTCAATATAGGTGGATGAGTTATTTTGATAAACTTTTTAATAAAATTTCTTAAAATATGATCAACCTTAGTGATATTAATATCGTTAATAATAATAAAATATTTCATTTTTACCGTCGCATTAGTAAAAAAGAAGTTAATGAGTCTTTAAAGGAAACCAAGGGTGGAAAGTCTATAGGATCTGATAATTGAAATGTGAAAATATATAGGAAATTTGGGAGTTTCTTGGCTTACTAAACTCTTTAATATTATTTTAAAAACTAAAAAGATGCTTGAGGAGTGGAGGAAGAGTATTATTTATCCCCATTTTTAAGAATAAAGAGGATGCACAAGAGTCTGCAAACTATAGAGAAATTAAGTTGATGTGTCATAGTTTAAAGTTATGGTAGAGGATAATTGAACATAGGTTAAGGCGTATTACAAAGATTGCTCATTAATCATTTTTTTTGTTGTTTATTTTTGTTTTTCATTTGAGAATACTTTATAATTTTTTATTTATTTAGGTGTGGTTTTGTTCTTTTCAATAAAGCTTTTTTTAACTAATAGTGTCTAACCATGTATTTCATATGTAGTTTAAGTTTTTTAAGATGCAGTAAATTAGATTATTTTTTTAGTTTTTATTTTGTAAATTGCTCTCTTTACTCGGTTTTTTTGGTATGTTTTTACTTTTTGTTTTTTTTTTTTTTTTTTTTTTTTTTTTTTTTTGTTTGCTCTAACTCTTGTTTACCTCTCCGCATGGCATTCATTCATTTAAATCTCCTACTCCCCTTTCTTTCATTGTTTTTTTTATGCAGGGTTACAAAGGAATTGAACAGAGTCAAGCAGGATTGTGTTCAACTTGAGCATCTTTATAAAATTCAAGCTTTAGTCTAGCTTTTATGTTCATGTTCAAGTTTGGCTCATTTTTTCATTCTAACTGTTTGTTCAGTTCATATTTGTTTTATATGATGATAATTGAATCACCATCGAGCAAATTAACAAGTATTATTATTGAGTTTCTTGATTTCTAACCACAAAATCTTTATTGAGTAAATTAACTTTAGTGCTATCGAGTTATTTATTTTCTAATAAAATAAGTCTTATCAAGCAAACTAGTAAGTAGTATGATTGAGTACCCATTTTCTAGTCAAACAAGCTTTGTCGAGCTTATAAAGGAGTTACTTCTTGAACATACGAAAAAAGGAGCTACTAAATGAATAACTAAAATGAGAATATTAATGCACAAAATAAATGGACAATTTAAAAAAAATTCTTTATCTTTTTTACGTATTATGAATTAATATTTTAACTTAATTTAATATAAATGAGTTTTAAAATGAATTTTAATTGAGTTTATTCACAAGCTTTAAATTAAATTTTAATTAATCTTATTCATAAGCATTAAATCCTTCATAAACTTTAAATGAAAATGTTTATCGAGTTTGTTTGCAAGTTTTAAATAATACTGCTAGTGAACATAAACGGTCAAATAAAGAGTTTTTCAAGTTTGTTCTAATAATAATCAAGTATTTATAAAAATGTTTAAATTTGTTCAATTAGTTAATTAAAACAAACACAAACTAGCTCTTATCGAACCAAGCTACAAGTAGTTTTTCAAATGCTCGATTTGTTTGTCGCCCTATTATCTTGATTCTTCCCCTACTCTGGATTATTCTATTTTAATGCCTGCTCTTTATCATAGATAGCTTTGTATTTTTAAATTATATTTTTTCGTAGGTCGAATGAGTTCAATGACCTTGTTAGGAACGGTTATGGTTAGAGAGAGATGGCGATCTAATGCTGGTGGCGTTACAGTTAGAGTATTATTTTGTAGCAGAGATGCATTATTTGGCAGTGGTGTAGGAGGATGAGATAGAGAGCTCGACCCATTGTTGCGAGGGAGAGTGCCATTGAGAGAGGAGTAACATGGAGGAGAGCAAAGATAATATTGCCGATGTTGAGTTCATTTTTGCTGGTGTAAAGGTGTATAACTGGGTTTCATTTTGTCAACGTGTGCAATTAAGAAAAATAAATTATACTATTTGCAAATATATTTAGTGCTGGATTATTTATAAATGAATCCGCTCCTCGAATAAATGGCCTCAACGATAGCTTAAGTTTTTTATTATTTATTGCTTGAGCAGATTTTGGCGGCCACCTTAGCTCTCTGGAACAGCCTTTTTTGAGCTCGTTCAGTTCGCATCCCAGGACGCAAACTCTGTTATTGTTGCTACCATACTATACTCCTTATTTTTATGTTACTGTTAAATTTTGACTTGGTGATGAGTTGACATCTTCCAACATTTGTCTTGTATTTGATACTTATGACTCCCATTTCTGTCGTTCCCTTCTCTGAATATTTTGCTGCTAAATTATTTTTTTTTCCTTATCCTTTTTTATGTATGTTTTTGTCACATATCATTCTAGCATGCGTACAGAGATGGTCGATTAGAAGAAGTGGCATTACGGCACCTGGATGCTGAAGATGGAAGTATAGTGATAGCCAAAAATATCAGGTTTCTTCATTTCATTTAATTAATATTTTTTGTCATTTAGTTATTTGATAGAAGTCTTTTTTCCGTCATACTTGATATGCACAAATGGAGGTTTTTACTAATACTAATGATGACGTCTTTAATGGTGCATCAGGCTTTCGGATTTCCTTAATAATCTACATTTATAAGGGGCTCATCAGGTTCAAATTTATGTGTAAGTTTGAATCCTAAATCTGCTTTTTTAAATTTAGTTTGAATACACGGCATACTATGTGTGAGAGAATTTGACATTCAAAGAAAATAAATTTTGTCAAACAATAAGTTGCATGAACTCATGAACCTTCCTGATGCTATCAAAACATTTTGCAGGACCTATACCAATTCGAAACAGTAATGCTCATTTTCTTCTCTGGAAGTACTATCTCATGTGATCCTTCTTCAGTCACAGTGGAGACCACTTATGTTATTCACTGACCGGGAAATACTAGATGGTGACGTTCTTGATCATCTGATCTCTTACTTTTTTCTTTTCTTTTGGAAGTTATTATTGTAAGTTAACTGATTCCTTTTTAATGAAAAAAAGATTTACTGCATATTAATTTTTCATGCATTCATTTTGTTTTTTTTTTATTATTCTTTTGGGGTGGGGGGAGATGCATTTTCATACACACCTCACAATGCTTATTTATTTACATATCTGACATCTAAACATTCATATTTACATACATTGCACTCAAATTTTTAATCTCACATTCATACTTACCGCCATTACCATCTTTTTAAAATAAAATATGTAAATACATAAGAATTGTGTTGTATGTACCGTTTTTTTTTTCTGAACCTTAGGGCTGATTTGATTTTGATATATCCCTGGATTATATCATATATTTGGTTGTTATATTGATGTAAAAAACCGTGATGAATTTAGCAGAGAAAAACAGCTCTGGTTGAGAGATAATATGAAATTTTTTTCTAGTGTGTTAACCTGCTTGACGGCTGTTAAGACTGTTCTTATCATAGTTTAAATGGTTATTTAGACGATTTTACGTGCTCGCTAGAATTGAAGGAATGATAGCTCTCCTGGGCTTCTTCAGGAAGAACTGAAGTGGATCTAAAGCAAGTCTTTAACTCAGTTGGAGATTGATATCTCACACAATACAAAACTTTAAATTCAGTAATATGATAATGAGACCGATTAATAATACTAAAATCCAGTAAAGGAGCTGTATTAGGAAAGTAGCTTAGCTAGAGACAGGTTTTTGGCCTTTTAAGTTTTCTAGCTTTATAATCAGTAGGTATTGCAGCTTATGAGACTCTTTTTACAGGTATTCCTCCCTGAATTGAAGAAGAAACTTAAAGAGTCCTTTTTGATCTTCCAAAATATGGCAGTTTGTAAAAACTAGGGCATGTTTGGCTGCAATGCATAAAGAAGTGGGAAGTTGCAAGTGAGAGAATTGTACTATTTTTGTTTTATAGATGATGGGGAAATTGGAAATAATTTATTCCTCGAAAAGTGATAAGACTCTTAGCCACTTTGATGCTACACTCATTTGCTTTGGAGTTTGTTTGGAAGTCATTAAAGGCTGAGATGGAATTTCATGTGTCTCGCAATTAGTCATTTTATTTTTCTCAAAATATTCCTAATATATTTTTGGAGCATTTACTTACATACCACCCAATTCTTATGTACTTAGATATATAATACCCAAACTTTAATTATTACATTTATACCACCCAAATCTTTCATATCTCATAAAAAATACCATCATTTTAACTCTTAAAAAGTGAAATACACCTTTTCATGCATAGGGAAGGTGGCATGTACCTAAAAATTGAAATTTAGGTGTTAGAAAGAATTGAGTGGTATGCATGTAAATCTTCCTATATTTTTTTTATTGAGGGAAAAAATTTTCTTATTCTCAAACTCGAACTTTTCCAAAGCTTTTTTTTTTTTTTTGGTCATCACTTATAACAATTATATCACTATTTACAGAATAAGAATTAAAATTTTTTAATCAGTAGGAATGTTTTCTGAATAGTGTATGAACTACTTAGCTTTACCTATAAATCATTTCATTTATGGCTTTTGCAAATCTGCCAAATTATGCTCAGGAGGATTATTTAAGTTCATATAGCGTCTTTTTTAGTCTACGTACTTTATTTTATGTGAAAGAGTTGTTCAATCTTGGTGGATGATCCATATAATTTCTTTTTCAATATCCCTATATAAAATTATATTTTTCCACATCATATAATTGCATGGACCATCCAAGATTAGCAACCAAAAAAATGTATAATTTGAATTATATTTGTTTTAGTAATAGGAACAAAAAAAATTTTGGCTGTTAATTCCATAAAGTGTAACCCTTTGCTGCTAACCTTAATTTATATTTTTCCAGGTTTTCATTTGTTTTGTATTTTAATAAGAAAACCCACCTGCAATCTGCAATTGTTTCTCTTTTGATTCCTCAGCAATTTCTCGTGCTGTTTTTTTCAAGCATTGATATATTCTCTCATGAATTTTTTCAATATTTTATTTTTATGTTGAAAATAAGGTTTGTGATATTTTAATTGTGATAGAACTGATATTTTTCAGGTAGGCTTTTTGTGCATTAGAAATTTTTGAAATAATACTTACACTGTTATGGGGTATAGAGGAGAATGCATGACAATAGGTTGATCATTGTTATGGGAGTTACATGAGCTTCATGTGAAAGAGTCCATTGAGAGAAATCCTTCTTATTGATGCTTTATAGCAATTTGGGGAAAAGACTTTCAAGTACCTTGATGCCTTTCTTATATAGAAAAACCTTAAGAAATTGCACTGCAATTGTTTGTCCATTTTATGATTCAACTTTCTGGCTGTTATTTTTTGCTTTCAGTGCGAATCAATATAGCAAAAATTATTGTTTCATTATCTTAATAAGAAATTGATTATTTTTTTATTTATTAGTATCAATAAAGGGGATAATTTGTTCCTCATAGTTTGATTCTGGTTTTTTTTTTTTTTTTATGTTAATCACCAGGATTTTTTGTGAATAGCTCTGTGATAATGCTACTATACTGCACTTTGAAGGTCTTTAAGATTTTTTATTCTCATATGACATATTTTCGTGTTCTCTAATTCTTATATATTTGAGATTGGTAAATGGAATCATGCAGTCTTGCTCCTTAATAATTCCATCTCTGGCTTCAAAATTTAACACCATATTAAAACTAACTTTATTGCAATCTTTATTTAAGGACATCTCTATTATACTTTTGTTGGTAGGAAAATTTTTTATCAGGATATGCTGATCAATTTTTTTTTAGAATGAGTTTTTGAGCCATTAGATTTTGTTTTAGTGCAATATATGAGAATTCAAGATCTGTGTTTTGATTCATCTCAGAACAAATCCAGTGATTTGAGACTCATTCTGATATAATGCTTTGGTTGATATCCTGAGTATTTTTTTTCCTTAGAAATTTATATACCACACAATTCTTATGTATTTACATATCTAACCCCCAAATATTTACACTTATAACACTTTAGGGTTATAAACCTTCATGAAATGTGTATTTCTTTTAAAAACTAGGTGATATTAAAGATTTGAGTGCTATGCGTGTAAATATCAATCTTGTGTTATAAATATGTAAATACAAGAATTGTTTAGTATATTTGTAAATCTCCCTTTTTTGTTTCATTTTCTGACATTTTTACTGACAACTCTGATGAGTTTGGCGTATTTTCAATGCAGACTTACATGGGCATGGAGATGAAAGGATCAAACAACATGCTATATTATGAACGGCCTGTGGTTTTTTCTTTTGTATTCAATGCCGGAAAATAATGAGATTGGATGCGCATAAGGGAATTATCAGTGACATATTATTTTGCTTATTTACTTTGCCTGCTATTTACATGCGAGCGCTTACCATCATTTTTGCTTTAAACTGCAACACATTTTATCCTGCTACGAGTTGGTGGTATTCCTGTATAGATATGTCTTCTTAAGTTTTTATGACAAGAATGAGATCCAAAATTATGCATCTAATTCACCTCTTCTCGGATGCGTTATGGATCATTTTAT
Source organism: Phalaenopsis equestris (assembly GCF_001263595.1). Classification (NCBI taxonomy): domain Eukaryota; kingdom Viridiplantae; phylum Streptophyta; class Magnoliopsida; order Asparagales; family Orchidaceae; genus Phalaenopsis; species Phalaenopsis equestris. Next base: position 152,106 of record NW_018252152.1, on the reverse strand, counting down.
GTACTTTAAATTGAAATGTTAGATATTTCATCATACTTATAAGAATTGTGTGCTATGTATGTAAATTTCCCTTGTTTTTACAGCGCCATGAGACTATTCTGATTGAATATTATTAATACAATGTTTTTAAAATTTAAAATATCTTTGAGCCTATAACTTCACACTAATGGGATGATTTTGTTTATATTTACATAATTTAATGCATTATGTATCGATACTTGATGGGGCTTATATATTACAACGTTAATTTTTTATGGATGCATGCATCAAATATCTAAATCTTTATATTAACTTAGATAACACTTATTTTATTTCACATCAATTCATACACATGTCAAGACATGTTGCATTGTAAATAAGTTTGTATTAGTGATTTTTTAATGCTATTTCAAGAATATGATCTTGCAAAAGTAAGTATGAATGTGTAGATGTTAGATATATGAATATGTTAGGGTTCAATGGTATGTGAATTCCTAAACATTAAACTGAGATGTATCTCAATATAAAGGGACCTATAAGGGAAGTAATGGGTAATTTAGCATTGCTGTGATAAATTTGGGCTCGCACGAGTCCATGATGATTGTCGAAGGGTCCAAGTTAACAAGTGTGGATAATTCACTTTGTTAGGTCCAATTTGTGTGTGCGCACGCTCATTTATGTGTGTGTGTGATATATGCACATATATGTAAATATATGAGGATATAGATGTATTATATTATGTTATATTAAAGAAAAAATTGGATTAAAGTAGATGATAATGATAGAGCATATGTTCTAGAATAAATATGAGTAAAAAGAATGACCTCAAGCATTTCTTAATAAAGTTATTGTCATAAGAGAACATATATCGAAAAGATTGGGAAGAGGTATACTTCTTCATAGTGATAGAATTACAAGCAATGTACAACACATTTAAGATGAACATAATGATATTTAAAAATGGTTCATATTTGCAATATAAGCAAAAACCAAAAGAAATTACAACAACTAATTTTAAGCACAAAAGTAAACACGACGAAGAGATTCATATGACACATATTTTGCATAAAAATAAATAGAAGAGCAAAAGTTAAGTCAAACCATTTCAAGCATTATAAAAAGAATCATAATATGTCAATGCAAGTCACCTTCAAAAAGTAAACCTTTCAATTGGACAAAAAATGCATCCTGGAGTAGACCCATAAAAATGTTATAATTAACCAAAGCAAAGATGGAAATAACCATGAATGTTATTGGATTTTTAAAACAACTATTATTTTAGGCACCTTAAATATCACTTATGTTTATATTTATCTCTCTATAGTAAACAGAATTTATATGATTTTTTTGTAGTTAAAATTAATCTAAGAATTAAAGGCTCCATTTATAGCCAGTGGACAATTCTCTACTACAAATTAATGATTTACAATTGCCATCAACTAAACTAAGTGATACTTATAATATCTTCAAAGTTGTTTTTCAGATAATGAATTCTAAGAAGAGTGCCCCCATAACATTAAAAATAAAATCTCGATAAGAAAGTTCCCCTCTCTCATTACTAGAAGGAACTTGAAGGGAAGTGCCACCATTAATGGGAAGAGGAAGATAGAAACTTTAGAGTTCACAACATTTTTAAAAGTTGACTTAGGAAAAGCTCAACTAATCCACCAATTGATTAGCTTAAGAAAGATTAACAGCATGGACAAGAGCAACATCAGAAGCATTTCCATTGCATTGAATCTCACTAGTTGATAAATCATCATGCTTTAATTCGAATTAGATTGGTTGATTAAGTTTGCTTCAATGTAAATCATAATCTCATTTAAATTTTAGGTGACGAAATAGTCTTTTATTAGGATCTAAAGAAGCTTTCTCAAGCAAATTTTAAAATGTGAGGAATATCTTTCTCCCAACCTCTTTCTCCCAAAAAGCATAAGGGGGCCTAAGCTCAAGATAAAAAATAAATCAAGACTTATTTTTCATAATTATGAATTTTAAACTTAATAAAGTATTAGGAAGATATCTCAAAGTTAACATCTAGCCAAATTCTATCATCTGCATTATGAATTCACATTTCGTCCTCAAAGTTTATAGTAATGTTGATAACAAACAACACCTTATGCATGTATGAAAGTTTAATGTTAACAACATCAATAAGCAATGATTTGCCAAAAATAACACGTGTGTAGTTAAGACTTCATAATTAATAAAATGGATGGGATATTAGGAGAGACTTTCAATATTGGGGCAATAAAAAACTCTTTATTTATGGTTAAATTTAGGATCTATTTTTTCTTACAATGAATATGAAATTTGTACATATATGAAGAAATACAATAGAATAATTTATTGTGGTGTTTTTCCTTTTTAATTCTTAAAAGAATATGCTTAAGAGTGCTAATCCCGATATTAAAAGAATTAAAAAGATTGATTTGAATAAGGAACTTTTTGATACAATCTATCATGGATTTATAAAGGAAATTTTGATTGATCAAAGTAAATTCAATATACTTGCCCAAATATATTCAATTTTAATCAATAAATTAAAGATTCAACCAAAAAAAAGAAAAACTAAACATAACCACTAAGGAAGACATAAATGACTTTAAACTACTCTTATATTGTCTAAGATAAAAAATTTGATCATTTTTTGTTTATTTACTAAAATTTGATTGAGGCAATAATATCAATTTAAATTTGATATACGAAATATCGTATAAAAGAGAAATAAGATTAATTAATAAAAATCGAAAGATTAATGTGGTCCAATCTCTGCTCGATTACCTCATCCTCAAGAGAAAATATTACATGCATGGACTTGATGTAGAGTTACATGCGGACCTCAATCAAAGATTGACACATGTTTGATATATATTTTATATATAAATTTAGAATTAATGAAGAAGCTTGACTCAACCTGTCTAATAGTAGAGTTTGCACGCATTATAAATAATGTGGTGGCATAAATTTGAAAACAAACATATAAAAGTTATAATTTAGCTTTGAATATTTTCTTGTTGCCCAAACTCAAGATAAAGAAAAAGAAAAATTTTTAAGAGGAAGAATTAGTCGTGCATGATAAACATAGCAATAGCCATGAAGATGGAGAACAAGCAGTACATTAACTTGTATCATTTGGAGGTCACATCCGCTTCTCCTTCAACTGACGATATTAGTGTTGAACTCATTGTTAGGTTTATAACACATTTTCATCAACATACCTAATTTCTAAGACTGTTTAGCATTTTCTTTGATATTACAAGTTTAACCTACTTTTTTTACAAGAATCATTTGATTATGTTTCTTTGTAAGAAACGCGGGAGTGTAACCATGTCCTTACACATTTAGTTAGTTAGATATGTTGAATTGTGTTTTAAGAAACTTTTATTTTATATTTGGAGTGATTTATTTCATGTATTATTCAGTATTTCATGAAGTATAACCATACCATATTTGGTTGTATCAATGTCTCTTTTTTGTATAAATTGATCGTACACCTTGTGTTTACTTACTACATTACTTAATAAAGTTTCTTGTATATTTTTTGAATAACTCCATATATAAGAATAACTAAATTTTACTATAAGATTCTTTCATTATTTTCTGGAATAGTCTACTGCATTTAGTATTATGTATTACGTAAATATAATTATATTGTATTGGTTGTAATACTGTCTTTATTGATTCTAACATAGTTGTACACTATTTGTTTACTCACTATATTATATCTTGAATATATTTTGAATAATTTCATATATAGGAAGTGTTAAATTTTACTTAAACATTTCATGAAGTACAACCATAGTGTACTGGTTGTACTACTTTTCTTAAGTTAAAAATGATTTTACATCATGTGTTTACTCATTGTTTTATTTAATAAAGTTTCATAAATATTTTTTGAATAATTTCGTATACAAGAATTGCTTAATTTTTGTTTAAGAAACTTTCATTTTTTTTGGTGATTTACTATGTGTATTATTCAGTATTTCATGAAATACAACTATATTGTACTAGTTGTGCTTCTGAATTTCTCAAGTACAACACATTTATATATCCTTAATCACTTCGTGAATGGAAATACATGATTTTTTTTCATATATATAAATTAATCTATAAATTAATGGTTGTTTTTTGCCTTCTTGATTTAGGAACATAGTCGAAAATTAATTAATGGTTGTTTTTTGCGAGTTGGGAACATAGCTGGAAATTAATAGTTTTCTTTTGCTTTTTTGAATTGGGAGCATTAGTTGTGCATAGCCTTTGAAGAATGAAAAAAAGAAGTAATATTCATGGTTTTCAAATGAGGAAATATGCTCTTTGGTTCACGGTTGAACCGACAGTTCAATTGCTTCCCTACCGTTCAATGAAAAAACGATCAAGTATAGGTTTCAAACCGGGTCAACCACCGGTTTACACTCAAATCGGTTGAACAAGCCGGTCTGGTCTAGTTTTATAAACCTTGCTTATTACTCCACTTCCACTTATAAATCGACTTTTTTAGACTTGTTTGTATATACATAGATGAATAATTACGTATGTGCACAAGCTCTTATAACTCCAATTGATTGCACATAACATACACCGTCTAACCATAACCACCTGGACTTTCCTCAATTTGATTATTTTTTCACATATTTTTGATACATAAGCATATAAATGTTAACAATTTTGACATGTACAAATGTCACAACATGCTGCAGAACTCGATATAAACCAATATAAACAATTAATAATAGATTTTGCAAGGAAACAAATCTGTCATAATGATAATCACAATTCACAAAAATATGTATACAAAATATCCAAAATAATATTTCGGAGCTTTTCTTATTCTATGACAAATTTTATCTAGTTTGACATATGTGCTTACATATCTGAAATATTGTACAACACAAAATAACTAACAAAAAGTTAAATTTTTTATATTGATTTGTCTAGCATAATCTGATCTATAATATATAAAAGTTACAAGACGAAAACTTTGTAAATCTTCGCAGATTCGAATTTGTATGATATTTTGTGAAATAAAATATCAAAACTATACGGAAAAAATAATAAAATTGAAATATAAGATAAGATAATACTAGCCTATCGACTACCGAACAATTGTTGCATTTGGCCCAATGGACTTAATAGACTATAAGGCCCCCAAAAATCACACACTATCTCTAAAATCTTATATTGTTCTCTCCCTTTCTCTCTTTATGAGTCTCTATTTGAAAAAATACATGGGAAGCTAAATGGGAATCAAAGCATGTGTAAATGGATTAAGATTTAAATAAATATATGAATTATTATTATTATTAAATAAAGGATTAATAGGATATTTATGAAGTGTAATATTTAATAAAGAAAACTTTTATAGAAAACTTCTTATATCATGAACTATATAAATCTAAAAATTATGAAAAAATAGTTATAAATAGAAAAAAAAACATGTTTAAAACACATCAGTGAAAAAAATTTGCAAAATAGTTCTAGAAAGCACACTTACAAGGAAGTACCAAACCTTAACAAATACAAATCTAACTAAAAATCTTTTTGATTTTTCTACTTATGATGCTCATAATAATAGATAAAAATATGCTTAAAATAGAATTAAGTATGCTCTATAAATTGGTGAAGATAATTTTTAAATCGGGCTATATATATGAATATAATAAGGTTTCTTTTTGTAAGTCCAATTTCATTCAAATCAAAACTAATAAAAATTGATGAATAAATTGAGTACAAAATCAACTCTAAAATTTCAAGAAAATTAGTAAATATAAAATAAACATGCAAGATTTATAATATCTCAAAAATCATGTCATAGAGGTGTATCCATCTAAAATTGGGATAATCATCACATTCTCCCCTACTTAGAAAAATGTCATTGTCGACATTTAACATAATTAACTAACAAAAAATTATAGATAAAATTGTCTCATATCACCCTCTTTTTCCCATTTGACATCTTTTTATAATATATAATTTCTCTAAATTTTAATCATATGGTTATGTTTGTTCTTTAACTATCTTATATTAAAGATTGAAATATGTTGAGGCTCTTCTTTTTTAGTCAAAGTTAGATTGTATCTTAATCTCTTCCTCATGAATTTTATTTTCAACATTATAAATTCACTTTTTAACACATATAGTTGAAACACATCGTACACATATGACATGTGATCGGGTAATAATAATCGACAAATAGAATTACTAACCTTACCAATTACCTCAAAAGATCCATTAAATCTTGAACTCAACTTACCCACTCTACTAAACCCACTATCCTTTCACGGGGCAAACTTTCAAAAATAAAAAATCTCCCTCCTGTAATTCAATTGCCCGATGCGTTGGGTCAGAATACTTATTTTGACTATCTTGTATCACTCTCAATCTATCTATATAAATCCAACAAGAAATTTTTCTTTTCTACTTATCATGCCCATAAAAATAGGTAAAAATATTCTCAAAATAAAATCAAACGTGCTCTATAAACTGGTGGAGATAATTTTTAAATAGGGCAAACTAAATAATTATTTGAAAATAATAAGAACGGTTTTATAAGTGAATTTTTTTTCAAATCAAAACTACGAATAAACTAGTCATAAAATTAACTTCAAAATCTTCAAGAAAATAGGTAAATAAAAAAATAAAAAAAACATTCAAGGCTTACAATAGTTGTACCCATCTATTTTTGAAACAATCGTCACAAGTATGGTTTGGGATGATAGAAAGAAAGAAATCTCCGTGATCATGCTTAGCTAAATGAGCTGTATAGAATTAAAATCAAAGGGTCAACAATATTCAATAAAGACCTACATGAGAATTTGATTCACATAATGCACTGATTCTACAAAAAAGTATATGTTATGGAGTCGCTAAGTTTATAGGTTATATCATTAATTATTATTTGAGGTTAGAGAAGATCGTTGATACATAATACGAAATGAATAAGATAAGAATTTTAAATGTAGTTAGCCTATAATTGTTTGCATAGCCAAAACCAATCCTATACTAAAGCAAGGTGAGACATTTAATCATATTTTATAGAACAAAAATGTACTAATAAAAACTTTCAATACTAAATAATTGATGTGTGGAAAAACCTAATATAACAAAAACAATGTATCAATAATGTACAAAATGTTTTCAACGAAAAAGAAAACAACAATTATAAAATGATTATACTCGAGAAAAGTATGAATAGAATCATGTTACACAAAAAAAAAAAAATTTCCAAAGAAAAAAAAAAAAAAAAAAACTTTCAATGACTAAGAACTCGTGTGGAACAAGAAAATAATGAAGTCAACTATAAAAAATGTACATAATGTGTGCAATGAAAAATACAATTAGTAAAACATGGTTGTGCTCAAGAAAATTTAGAGTACAACTATCTTGTACTGAAGAAAAATACTACTAAAAAATATTTCAATGAAAAAGACTTGATGTTTACATCCACAAATCACAATGCAAAAGTAGAAATATTGTACAAAATGTCTCCAAGGAAAAATATAACTCAAATAATTTGGTTGTAAGAAAAATTGGAGTACAATCATGTTATACAAAATAAAAATGTAAAAAAAAAATCGATTCAATGACAAAGAAGTGACATTTGAAACAATGTGTGAATGTATTTACCCGAGGAGAAAGAGAAAAGGCAGTTGATCAACAATCGCATGTTATATATTGAAGACAACCTCTTTTTGTTACGACCAAATCAATTTTTAAAATAACTATTAGGTAACGGGAAGATAGATCGAGCCCTAAATTGAATGTCAGTTGACAGGGAGGAAGAACAATCCTAAAGTGAATGTCAGGTAGTAGAGAAAAGAGAAACCATAAAATGAATGTCGATAGATGGGTAGAAAATGACGAACGCTAAACTGAATGTCTAAACAAGAGATGAGGACAAGTAGACAATCCCTAAATCCTAAAGATTAAAAAATTTGAAATTCCTCTCCTCACTTTATTTCTTTTGGGTAATTTATTAGATGAATGGGGTCAAACTCCAATAATATTACTTCTGAATTTACATATAAACCATTTATCAACCTGAAATTAGGGTATGAATGTAACTACTTCCAGTTCTAGATTTAATATTTTTTTGGGATGGCCAGGCCAACGTATGATTAGAGGTGTAAACAAGCCGAACTTTAGCGAGCTTACAACTTGTTTGTGTTCAACTCGTTCAATTTTTGTTCATGTTAGAAATAACTTGTTAAAAGCCAATTTGTGATCAGCTCGATTAGAACTTATCTGTTTGAATTGGCTCATGTTCAATTTAAAGTAATAATTTATTACAATTTTATAAAACAAATAAAAATTAGATTATTAAATTTAAGTTTTCTTATGTTAAAACTCTTTTAAGAGATGATAAAATCATATTAAATTCACACAACAATGTGTTATATCGCTTGTGTCTATAGATGATTCAGAAGAAATGTGCTTTCCTTTTACATTTTAAAGAGAGTTGGATAAGTTTTTATTCCAATATTCACGTCGTTTCGGTAGGGAGATGGAGGTGGGGCGAGGAGAAATATTTACATTCGGAGAATGCATGCAGCTCTCTGTGCGTAATCCGCTCCCAATAACCCCTCAATAACCTCTGCGAGACTTTCACATTTTGCGGTTACACTTTAAGATTTTCTCTGGTGTTAGGGTATTGACTTCAAATAACGCCGAAATAACTCTACAATAACACCCCAATAAACTTTACAGAGGTTATTGAGGGATTATTGGGAGGGAATTAAGCTAGGAGAACTGTGCGTTCTTACCGTATGTAAATATTTGTGGTGGGGCTAGAGGGAAGGGGACTGTTCAGGATTTGATAGTTTTTTCTGACATTTACATATCCACCACACAATTTTTATGTATTTACAACACGAAAGGCAAGAGCACAGGAGTAAAGGCAGGACGGGACAAGGTGGGGGCAGGGAGGGCTTTTGTTTATGGCATTTACATACATAACAACTAATTCTTATAAATTTTCATATTCAATACAAAAATTATTTTTTCACTTACAATCCTAACAAAAATTATTTAAAATCTAATAAAACAATATTTTTTTAAGTACAATATAAAAGTTTATATAAATATTTATTAATAATTTTTACTTTTTATTTAATTAATTTGAATTAAATTAAAAATATAAATAATTTTTTTTATTCATATTTAATTTATTTATTAAATGAGCTCAAAAAATTTATTTACAGTTGTGTCCTTTACTTAACCAACAAAATGAACACAAGCCAAAAGCAAAGTGTAAGGCACAATGAGTTATTTTTGAGCAACCCCAGGCCCTACTGGTGATGCGCTCTACTATATCTTTGAAGAAAATATTTCATCCAAACATCACAAGTGAGGACGGTTAACCACCAATCGCCACATTACCATGCACCACACTGTAAGACTTAGGGTCCGTTTGAGGCGGCGGATTTCGCGCGGTGCAGTGAGCGACCACGAATCGCGACCGTTTGGTTTGGCATCCCAAGAGCGTCGACACGCTGTTTTGGCGGAATGTGGGCCACAGATTGAACCTCGTGGCTCATGTTCTAGTGATGGATTATTACGCAGCTTACTCCTGTTGCTCCACCGTCCCTCAATACTCAATAGAACCTCGCGACCTCGCGCTCTTCTCTCCCGGTCGCTTCATCGTCTTTCAATGGTCTCTGTACACCGCTATCTCATCATGGCCTTCCCAGCATGCTCTAATCGTGAGTGTACCACAAGGTTTTGTTCACAGAGGTTATGGTTTTGGGCGAAATTGGGAGCTATCTCATCATTGTCTTCCAAGCTTGCTCTAATCGCGACTATACTGCGAGAGTTCGTTCACGAAGGCCATGGTTTTGGGCGAAACTGGGAGAGAGGAGAGGGAGGAGATGGATTATTTACAATAAGTTTTAATTTTATTAATTTAAATTATTATTAATTAATGATTATTTGATATATTTCAAATTATAAATTATTCATAATTAAACTAATTTATATATTATTTAATGATTAATTAATTAATTTATAAACATATTTTTATGTTTTAATTATTTGATAAAATGTAAGTTCTTAATTATTAAAACTACTTAATTATTAATTACTGTAAATTTACCGTTTAAGAAATAATTTGTTTAATAAAAAAATTATGTAATATTTTGTTTGAGAGAACTTTACTCTACTGGAGTAGAATGATCATTTTTCCAGAAATAGTTGTCTCATAATTATTTTTACACAACCACAGCAAACAGACAGTCAGTTTCATTGCAATACCTTTCTAGGTAGCATATTTGAAGTTGTATGTCACGTCCCGCCATTTCCAAAGAAATAGCAGGACAATTATGGGAAGGAAAACTCTAGAAGAGGCATGCATGAAAAGAACCTTCTAGAGCCAAGAAGGTAAAAGAGACTTCCACAAAACTCTAGAAAATTGCTACCCAATTCTAGAGGTCAAAGGAAGGCAATACTCTATGAAGAATTCAAGGATGGAGCATGGAGAGTTCAAGAAAAATCTAGAAGAATCTAGGATTATGTATTTATGTTAGAATTGTATGGAATACTATAGAATATAGGGAATTCTGGAATATTCTCATGGCTTGGAGGGGGACTATAAATGGAGGTCTCTCCCTTCATTTTTAATCACCTAAGAAAGTATTCAAGCTTCCAAGCTTTCAAGAGTTGTAATTGTTCTTTCTTAGTAAATTGTTCTTTTCTCCCATACTTATCCCTAGTCTTCTTCTTAGAAGTGTTTGGCGCTCACAAGTCCAAGTGTTGTGAGGATTATGCTGATTTAGTGTTAAATGAGGGCGTTAAAGCCGCATGGGTGACTTGGGGAAAGTTAGTTTGTGACGGTTGGTATCAAAGCCTCAGTTTCGAAGAAATGAAAAAGATTTTCAAAGAGCACGTGATAGAGTCGGAAGCCACTAATGTGGAGTCATCTCAAGGGTGAGGCTGTCAGGAACAAAGAGATCTCGTTGCACTTAAGCCATATGGGAGGTCCAAAAAGATCATGCATGGCTTTGTTTCATGCCTTGCTAGGATGGAGGAGGAGATGAATGGCATGGAGGCCCAAGTATAGGATCTTGGCAAAAAGGGTTGATGAACTCAAGGAGAAGGACGTCACCATCCATTCAACGATCAGAGATATGATGCTTCAACTTGAGGAGACCTTAATGGGCCATATGGCTAAGTTGCGGGAGAATTTGTTGGGGAAACTTCAAGAGATACAAAGAGCTTATGAGGAGGAGATGAGCGACATACGTGCTAGTTTGGAGGAGATGTGTGGAAATGTTTCACTGTGTAAGAGAGCACTATCGGCATCCACAAGCCATCCCACTTTCGAAGGCAAGAGGATTGAAGTTCCAAAACCTATGAGTTTTGGAGGGGTTCACGGCGCGAAAGAAATAGACAACCTTATATGAGGACTAGAGCAATATTTTAGAGCGATGTGGATTGCCGATAAAGATGCAAAAATACAATTTGCCTCTCTTTATCTCTCGAACATCGCTATGCTTTGGTGGAGAAGGAGAAAAGGAGATGTAGAGAAAGATTTGTTCTCCATGTCTACTTTTAATGATTTCAGGAGAGAGAGCTAAAGAGGCAGTTCTATCCCGAGAATGTTGAGGTTGAGGCTCGGGCCCGACTGCAAAGGCTTAAGCCAATGGGTTTGATTCAAGACCGCATTAAAAAGTTTAAAAGCATGATTCTTGAAATCCCTGATATGTCATACAAGGATGCTCTCTTCAACTTCATGATGGGCTCCAACATTGGGTAAAGAGCGAGCTTACGAGGCGAGGAGTGTCAGGTCTTGCCACTGCGATCACGATTGTTGAAAGCTTGGTTGACTATTCAAATGAGTCTAGAAAACCTGAAGATAAGAAGAGTTGTGATTTCAAAGGTGGGGATGACAAGGACAAACACAAGGAGGAGAAACATCGCGAATCAACCCCAACAAAGGCAAGGGACAAGGGGAAGACCAACAACAAGCCATATCAAAACCGTTTTTTTCTTTGTGAAGGACCTCATTGGGCAAGGGAATGCTCTCAGAAGAAGACCCTCAACTCTCTCCTTGCAAGCCATAAGGAAGAAGAAAGTGATAAGGAAAATGGCATGGAGGCACATGTGGAATCTCTTCAACTGTTGAACGGGATGCAAGCTCAGATAAAACCCCAAGGGAAGAGGTTACTCTTTGTAGAGATGGCAATATGAGGGAAGACCACCAAAGCAATGGTGGATACATGTGCTTCCCACAACTTCATCTCCAGCGAGGAAGCAAAGAGGATGGGCTTGCAGATGACTAAAAGAGGGGGCTCCATTAAAGTCGTCAACTCAGCAGAGATGCCAATCGACGAAGTGGCTAAGGGAGTCAAGACCAACATCGGGGCATGGTCAGATACTCTAGACTTCTCTGTCATTCCTTTGGATGATCACAAAGTTGTCCTAGGAATGAACTTCTAGAAGCAAGCAAGAACATTCTCAATGTCATTCGCCAATAGTTTGTGCATCACGAAAGAGAGTCAAGCTTGCTCAGTATCGATAATAAGGTTAAGCAAGCAAGGATCCAAAACGTTATCGCAATCCAACTCAGGGATGACATTACACGAGACAAGGGGGGCAACTTGGCTATCCTTCATGATACCAATGAAGGAGAAAAGACCCATGGAGTTAGGATGCCAAGGAAAGTGGTGGGGTTCCTAATGAATCACTATCAAGAAAGAAGAAATCTGGTTGAACAAGGTTGAAGGCAAGGGATAAGCCGCCAGCCAGGAAAACTTGTTGCATGACACCCCTATCCCATAACACCAAAAAGAAACCAAAGTTTGCCAAGTCTTGGGGCAAACTGAGGAGACAGTTTCAAAGGTGCAGGGTAAGCCGCAATGAGGGCATTGCGGGTTTAAGTGGGGGAGAGTGTCACGCCCCGCCATTTTCAAAGAAATGACAAGACAGGTATGGGAAGGAAAACTCTAGAAAATGCATGCATGACAAGAACCTTCTAGAGCCAAGAAGGTGAAAGAGAGTTCCACACAACTCTAGAAACTTCTACCCAATTCTAGAGGTCAAAGGAAGACAATACTCCATGAAGAATTCAAGGATGGAGCATGGAGAGTTCAAGAAGAATCTAGAAGGATTTAGGATTATGTATTTATGTAAAAATTGTATGGGTACTCTAAAAAGTAGATAATTCTAGAATATTCTCATGGCTTGGAAGGGAACTATAAATAGAGGTTCTTCCCCTCATTTGTAATTAACTAAGAAAGTATTCAAGCTTCCAAGCTTCCAAGCTTTCAAGAATTGTAATTGTTCTTTAAAATATTCTTCTCTCATACTTCTCCATAGTCTTCTTTTTAGAAGTGTTTGGCACTCGTAAGTCCAAAAACTGTGAGGATTGCTAAGCCTCACAGGTGACTTAAGAAAAATTAGTCGTGACATTAGCTAAAAAATAAAAAAATTGAAGTACTGATGTAATAATTTATAAAAAGCTGGAGATTAGCCGTCCTTTGCCTTTGGCGCCAATCACCATAAACCCTCGACGGACGGTGAAAAATAAAATAAAAAACTAAACCCCATCACTAATTCTCAATGGCAGAGGCGACCATGGAGATCGACGTCGACGCCCTACCGTCGAAATCCAACAAGGGAAAGACCCCCTCTGTCGCCGCCGACAAAGGTGCTAGGTCCGGTCCGTGGGTGGAGAAGTACCGCCCTCAATCCTTAGCCGATGTAGCTGCTCACCGCGACATCGTTGATACCAGTAACAACTCCATCTATTGATCTCTTTCTTATTTCAGTTTTCTCATCTTACCTTCCCGTCGTTCCTCGAATTTCTTCTGAAATAAATATGGCATTTGCGTCGTGAAAGTTGATCGATTGACGAACGAGAACAAGTTGCCGCATCTTCTTCTCTACGGACCCCCCGGGACGGGAAAGACGTCAACAATTCTAGCGCTGGCGCGGAAACTCTACGGGGGGCAGTATAAGAATATGATTCTGGAGTTAAATGCATCTGATGATAGGGGAATTGATGTCGTGCGCCAGCAAATTCAGGATTTTGCTGGTGCGATGAGTCTTTCCTTTGGGTAAGAGAGTGTAAATGCGTTTTTATAGTAAGTCTACTTTTTCTACGTTTAGTTTTTTGTGGTATGGTTTATGATATAGTGTGATTCATTCATGTTGTGACAAATAATGAGAAACAAGCTTTGATGCCTGAATTGCTTGAGATTTATTCTAACATTGGAGCGATGTTCATACAACCCAAGAAGAGTTTCTTAATAGGAAGTATACAAAATCAAGAGCTGTACAATTAATTACAAGAAATCAGTGCTCACCAAGTTTTTAAAATGTGAAATCCGGAATTGGGGCATTTTACCTTAGTGAGACAAGGCGTAAGCCTTGTGGCGGATAGAGGCATAATACTTAAAAAAAAAAGCTCATAAAATGAAAAATAATTCCCATGAAGAAATCAAGTAACATATAAAATAATTATCTACTATATTCACATAAATAAGTTATTGTATTGTTTGGGCATATTGGTAGTACAATGAACATATCTCTTACACAACCAATTAATAGATTTGATATAGAATACAAAGTAAAGTCTATAATTTGATATTCTCCACTGATATAAATTATACAAAATCACATGATTAAACTATTGCGAAGACCTTATGGCATAAGCACAAAATCTGATATATGTGTTAAATTAAAACAATGCTTAATGATTAACAAAACCAACAAATTAATTTGTTTTTCTTTTATTTGGATAATTTCGCTTGAAGCATGTGATTAAATATCGTGAAACTAATAAATGAAATGAGCCAAACTATAGATTCAAGGACAATGATTACTAACCACCCATCAAAGTGATTCAGAAAAATATCTACTTTAGAACAATCAAAAGCTATATTAACAAAAAAATAAGTATGATTTCTGTTGAGGATTCTGACATCTTCCACTTACTATTTCCACTCTGTTTTTCACGAATGAGCTCGCGTTGATGTGTGTACTTTGGATAACTTTTTAATCCATGAAACACACTGATTGATAAGGTGCATCCGTGATCATATTGATTGATGATGTGGCTAGCCATTATTTATGATGGGTAATTGATATAAATATGTTGATATTCGTAATTAATATTTATTATGTTGATATCTCCCCTCTAATATTTGTTAGTCAATATGCATCAATTTTTTACAATAAATCTATAATTTTACTTGGTTAATGACTACATAAATATTCTTATATTTTGAACGTTTGTAGAGATGCAAGTAAGAGAAATGATATGAGCATTAAAGGTTTCTCGATTGAATGATATTTAACTTCAATATATTTAATCTCCTCATGAGACACTAAACTAAGAGTAATTTGGACTACACTGTTATTATCAGGATTTAAAGGAACTAGATTTTCTTAAGAAAGAATGAGTTTAAATAGATGTCTGCACATCCATAATTTTTTAAAATACTACAGATACTGAACAATATTTAAACTTTATAGATGATTCAGACAATAAAATTGTTTCATACTCTTCCATGAAATCATAAAATCACCAAGAAACATACACAATGTTGTGACAAACCAAAGAGTATCGAGATGCCTAGCCCAATCTGCATCATTACTTCCGCCACCAAATAAAGATGAGAAGCATATGGAAAGAATAAATTACAGCTCGTAACTCAATAAAATGTTGAATAATTAGGCAGATAGTAGCCAAATTTAAGTGATAGGAATTTTGCATAAATTGATCTATTGAACTATGAAGGAAATATCATTTTGATGATAATCAAGTATTATAGATTGCCTATCAATTATCTATATGTGGTGAGATAAAAAAGAATATCACATTCATGATTACGATACATTGTGTTTACCTCTAATGAGTCTTGATAAGGGAAGAACCTGTCAAAATTATCAGATCTTATATGTACTTGCCCAAAGGAAATAGCCTTGACCTGAGAAGTGAGTACCTTGTGATTTTTTTTATGAAACACAGCTATAAATTATTTTTATAAACGGTTAATTAATGTAAAATTCGTCCCGGTAGTAACAATGTTGTAAACATAAACTGACAATTTCACTAGATTTCTTTCAGAGAAATAATAATAAATTATATTTGATTTGTGTGAAAGAGACCCCTAGTAAGGCTGATTGAAATTTAATAACTAAGCATGGTGAGCTTATTTCAAACCATAAAAGATTTGCTTTAGTATGTATACTGCTGTAGGAGAGAAACAAATTTCCTATGTGGAACTTTCATGTAGATTCCGTGAAATTGCCTTAAAGAAAGTCGTTTTCAACATTCATCTAGTAAATTTCCCGTCCGTGTGAAGCAACAATCGATATTCAACCCGTGATTATTTTTTTCTATAGAAGCAAACGCACTTGTATAATTATTATTATTATTTTTTTTTGCTTGTTACCGATGATAACCAGTCACACTTTTTAGCTGTTCAGTATGTCATTAGAGCGATATTTGATTTGAGTAAACTCTTTTCATTCTAAGTTTTTAATATTTGGAGGAGACTAAACAATAACTCATTTATTTTATTTTTACCAATCTTCCATTTATGATAATCGTCAAGATCCTGAAGTTTCTTTACTGTAGTTTTTTTTTTCCAGCAATCATGTTACTAGGTTTGAATTGCTTGAACGGATATGAATTAAGGCTAATGTTCGGTGAAAATCAAAATAATTTGGAGAATGAGAAACTTTGGAAAACTGTTTGGGAGTCGTAATTTAAATCTCATTGGTAGGCTTAGGTGCTCAATCGATTTGTATAGTTTCAGGTTGTGGATCAATGGACATAGTCTTGATTGGAAGATTTGAATAAGGAACCAGTACGGTTAGATGTTTTCTTTCATGTGTAAATTCATATTTGAATATTTCAGGATTGTGATTTTGATCATCAACAATAGGAAGAACATAGATTTCTGGCAAGAGCTCAAGATTAATAGATTAAAAAAAATGATGTTCAAAGAATACAAGATGATGAGAAATTTGAAATATTTTAGAGCCTAGATCATAACACACATAGCTTTTGTAAAAAGTTCTGTAGTTCATAATTCTACATTTAACAGATTGAGCTAAAACTTTATATTGCCCATTAGAAGGATATGACATGCACAAAAAAATGTTATTTAAATCATTGTAGTTTGGTTATTTTTAGAAGAAATGATAATAATGAGAGTCAAATTTAATAATTCTATAGGTTGATCTATTAATTTGATAGCATTTTGGTGCTTAATACTTAAACGCAAAATTTAGGTGAAACTGAGAATTCCAGCAATAAGGTTCGAACAATGTCTTGGAGTTGGCAATTTTTATATTTACTAACATCATTTTTTGTTGTGGTATATAGGAGCATGATCTTTAAGAATAATTCACTTGTTTTGAAGAAGGTTATGAAATTCAAGTGGCACACACACACACACACACACACACACATACACACACACACAGATATATATATATATATATATATATATATATATATATATATATAGTGTTGTAAAAAAAAATGACGGCAATAAAGCGAAAAACAGGTCTAGAAAAATTACTCTAGAAAAGGCGACACAAGATTTATGTGGTTCGGCAAATTGCCTACGTCCACGGAGCTGCAGAGGATTTTATTAGCTTTGAGGATTACACCGTCGACCACGTCGACTTACAAGAAAGAATTCTCTCTCTCTCTCTCCTCACCTTCTCTCTCTCTCTAAACCGAGAGGCACACCAAGAAAATGAAAGACAACTTTTAAAGAAAAGCTTCCTTGTGATTCCTTTATTTCAGTCTCACGACAGAGTATAATCCAAGGAAAGAAGGTTGTTTGGAGAGTAATCCCACTTCCCTGTAATCGTGAGCCCCTTTTAAAACTTCCCGGTATCCAGCTTATTTTGGTAACCCTTAATTTCGTGATTCCATAGAGAAAACATGGAATCATGCTTTAATGACCAATATAAAGTCCATTAAGGCAAGCTATCAAATTCATTGTCTTTTTCTCTATAGCAACAGAAGGGGTGGGAGATTAATATGGTAAAACTTAATTAATTAATTAAGCTTTCCTTAATTCTTCATGTCAATAGAAGGCAACTGCTTTAAATAAAAAAACAGGGAAACATCAAACTATAGCAGGGAACAAAATATATAAGGAAATAAATTTAAATAATTTTCATAAGTGTCGAGGTCGCCAATTCAAGGAAGTGGACCGAGTCTCCCTTTTCCTTAACAATTCTCTCACTTGGAGACTAGGACACTGACTGCATCTTCTGCTGGCTGCACCGACTTTTTCCTCAAACATGATATCCTCCACCTCTACAACTCAAAGCCCTGGTCTTCATGCCAGAAGACCAACTGAAGCTGCACACAACTTCAGTTTCTCAAGAGTAACACCTTACCGCATGGGCAATATCCAGCCTCAGCTGAAGGCCTTTTTTAACAAGTCCAGTCTTGTACATTTTACTGTTATCAAGCGCAGTCTTCACCCGGTACACCCACTTGTTATGCAATGTCTTCTTCCCTGGTGGAAGTTTTGTCAGCTCCCACTTGCTCGAACTTTCATCTTGCAAGATTTTTTCATAGCTTTGTGGTTCTCCACTATCTGTCCGTACAGAATCCAGTTTTCCTGCCTTTGGGTTCTACGACTTTTAGGAAACTGACTTTCTTCTGCTTCCTGATAATGCTTCTCTGGCTCATGTGTCCACGTTTGAGTAAACCTGTAGTCATATATAGTGTGTCAGTTTTCTTACCCCGAGCAAGTACTAATGCTCCTTTAGTCACATTCCAGGTACTATCTGAGAACACTACTGAATGACCACCCTCATTGAGCTGACAGAAATGAGGTTTTTCTTCAATCTTCAATTCAAGAACGTGTCTGACCTTTTGCAAAGTCCATTTACTCTTGTTAGGGAGTGCAATATCAACATCTTCTATCCCCACCACATCTAGAGTTTTTCCATCAGCCAGATATACCTTCCCAAAGTTATCTGCAACATAGTTCCGCATTAACTCCCGGTTGGAAGATGTATGAAAGGAAGCACCTGAATCTAGATCCAGTCATCAACATAATTGTGAACTGTCAATAATAGCGCATCTTGTATCTCTTCAGTTACAATATTAGCGTCATCATTCTCCTCCTTGAGATTTATGCAGTTTCTTTTTATGTGGTCAGCCTTGCCACCAATTCCAACAGGTTGCCTGTTGACCAGACTTTGATTTTGATCTCCCTCTATTTGAGTTCTTGTCTTATGATCTCCCTCTAAAATCAACATTCAGTGTCGAACTCGTACCAGAGATCTCGCCAGAATCTTTCTTACGCACCTCCTCAACCAAAATCAAATCATGAATATCATCACATTAGATTTATCTGCAGAACTGCTAACTGCTAACTGCCATCCTCATGACTTTCCAGCTATTTGGCAATGAAGTCAACAATATCAGCGCACGAATTTCGGAATCTCATCATCAAAATCAATTTCAACAGATGATAATTGATTAGTGATATTATTGAACTCATTCAGGTGTTGAGCAACAGAAACACCTTCCGTCATTTTTAGGTTGAATAAATTTTTTATCAGGTGCACCTTGTTATTCACTGATGACTTTTCATACATGTCTGATGAAGCTGCCATGAGATCTGCAGTAGTCCTCTCCTTGATGACGTTATGGGCAACAGATCTTGACAGGGTTAATCGATCAACCCCCAGAATCTGTCGATCCAACAGATTTCATTCAGCCTCGTCCATCTTTTCCAGCTTCTTTCCCAGCAACGACAGGTGAAGTTTCTTCTCATAGAGGTAGTCCTCTATCTGCATCCTCCAGTAACTAAAATCGGTGTCATTGAACTTCTCGATCCCCGATGTCATCACTTCGTCTCCACCCATCGTTTTCTTTCAGCCTCGAACCAAGCCTCTGATACCAGTTGTTGTGAAAAAAAAAACGACGGCAATAAAGCGAAAAACAACTCTAGAAAAATTACTCCAGAAAAGGCGACACAAGATTTACGTGGTTCGGCAAATTGCCTACGTCCACGGAGCTGCAGAGGATTTTATTAGCTTTGAGGATTACACCGTCGACCACGTCGACTTACAAGAAAGAATTCTCTCTCTCTCTCTCTCATCACCTTCTCTCTCTCTCTAAACCGAGAGGCACACCAAGAAGATGAAAGAAAACTTTTAAAGAAAAGCTTCCTTGTAATTCTTTTATTTTAGTCTCACGACAGAGTATAATCCAAGGAGAGAAGGCTGTTTGGAGAGTAATCCCATTTCCCTGTAATCGTGAGCCCCTTTTAAAGCTTCCCAGTATCCAGCTTATTTTGGTAACCCTTAATTTCGTGATTCCATAGAGAAAACATGGAATCATGCTTTAATGACCCATATAAAGCCCATTAAGGC
>NW_018252152.1:79710-131700 GCF_001263595.1 Phalaenopsis equestris | reverse complement strand
AAAGCTTAATTAATTAATTAAGCTTTCCTTAATCCTATCAATAGAAGAAAGACAACTGCTTTAAATAAAAAAACAGGGAAGCATCAAGCTATAGCAAGGAACAAAATACATAAGGAAATAAATTTAAATAATTTTCATAAGTGTCGAGGTTACCAATTCAAGGAAGTGGACCAAGTCTCTACCCTCCTTAACATATAGATACAGAGAGAGAGCGAGAGCGCGAGAGAGAGAGAGAGAGAGAGACTCCCATAAACAAATATCAATATTCTGATAGGAGATGAAAATTAAGCCTCAATATAGGCATGCCAACTTCTTAAAGATAGTAAACATTTTAAATTTAGTTATACTTACTAAAATCATCTTTGAAAGTTATAAAATATCTGTAGTTTGCATATGTTTTATTGGAGCGATACCCCTCACATCATTATGAATCAATTCAAAATGACACAAATAGCATGTGATGGAAAAGAAAGAGTTGCATTTTTTTAATTTATACATTTAGAGGTCAATGAAATATGAGGAACAAGCTGATCTTTACTTTCTAATAAATTGGAGTATGTTTTTATCAAGTGAGATAAGATAATGGAGTTTCTATGGCCTAATCTTTTGTGCCAAAGATCATTGTTTTTTATTTATTGTAATACATTATAATGAAACCACCATTTAAATGGAAGGATGCAAGAGAATTAGTTGTCCAACTTTAGGCCCCTTTATGAGTATTTTCTTAGTCTTCTGATCCTGGATAGTGCAACCATCCCAGAAAAAGTAAATATCATAATTATTATCAGTTAAATTTTCTATTGAGTGAGATAATTTGAAAGCATAGAAGATATGAGGACAACTTTCATTGTATGGTTGCTATCTTAATAGCGATAGGTAAATTGATCGTTTAAAAATTGAATAGATCATGATCCATAATATGTTCAAATGTTGTGAAGGAGACGTGAAATATCAATCGTACTAAAATCCACAGATCAAGATGAAGAGAATAGTTATCCATACGTAGAATTCATATAGCAGATATGACTATAATTATTTTTGGTTGCACTGTCTAAGGAGTAAGCTCAAATTTATCAGTGGTTGCTAAGCCAACAGTCTCATTATTAAGTTTTGCTTGTGTTTAATTTGTGTGTCAATTTCATTAATATTGTTGAGTATTTTTACTCATATGCAACTTTTATTATAATGACAAATTTTCCTTGCATGGTTAGCGATAATATGCTTCTAACCCTCATAAGCATAGCATTATATCTATTGTATGTCTCTTCCTTTATTCCTCCCGGCGTGTGCAATCACATTCTCATGTGCGTGATGTTGAAATATGATTTGTCTTGCAAGTCATTTCTCCTCACCATGTAGTTCTCTAAAGCACTTCTCCAACGATGAAGAAGGGTCACGATTTATCAATTTTGAATGAATTGCCTTAAATATAGGACAAAGCTTCATTAAAAATTAATCTCTTTTGTTTTATTCGTGAACCTCTTGAATATCCAAAAGCAATTCAAAAGACATTTTTCTATAAAGTATATTCGCTAATTCAATCCATAAATTGGCTAGACCAAAATAGTAATCCTTTTGAGAGGCCTTTTTAGATGTAATTAGCAATCTCATATTCCAATTGTAAATACTGGCTACATTATTGTATTCACTTTTTAAAATTGCGCAATTAGAGGTGCTTCTTTGTGTTATTGTAGATTTTTTTTTTTGCATTGTGGTGTAAACCTCGCTTGGATCACGCGAGGCGCACTCCTCAACATCAACGAGACATGCAATAAGACGTGTTTTGCCTTAGATTTGATGAGACATCCTTCTTGTATTGATTTAGGTATTTAAATGCATATTTCTTTGAACCCACAAGCTCCTGTATCCCACAAGTCATCTATTACTGTTTTGTTCAAACTGACATGCTTACATCCGAGCTTGCACCAGATGATGCCACTGCGCGATCCTCTTGCAGCCGTCGCCACCGCAGCCACCTGCTGTTGTTTTGTCAAATCACACACTTTGGTCTCTCACAAGCTTTCCGTTACTCAGTTCTGAAGGAGTTACGAGGATAATAAAGAAATGGAATTGCAAATGTTTAGTGCATTAGGTCTTCATAATTATAATTATATTTATATGTAATTAAATTGGATTACCTTTAAATCTATCACCACGATTCCATCTACCAATGCATATCCTAAAATGGGAGACTATTTTTTTAGTATTGTGAAATATTCAAAATGAATATTATATTAAAAGTTATTTTATAAAATTAACGAATGAGTTTTATAGAGGCTTGTACTAATTTTTTTATATACATCCATATATCAATGTGATCATAACGAAATACATAATTAAAGAAAGAGTTACTTAGTTATCTTTATGAAAGCACAATCATATTAATATCATGTTATCATGTTAATGCATTCCTTTCATATACTTATAATATATGTTATTGCCCATTTATTTGACTGCATAATTTTTTAATCGTGAGGCTTACGCCTAAGAGAGTCTCAAGGCTTACATCTCGCCTCACGAATAAAAAATACCTCAATAATCAATTGCTCAAATTTAAACAGTGTTTGTAATTATAAACTCGTAAATTTTTTTTCATAAATTTGGTGTCTTTTATGGTCTCATTTTGAGGACAATCGCTCGAGCAACAAACTTTAAGTTCTATGTAATAAATCTTGCATTTTTATTTTGTTATTAAACTAATTTTGGTTATGTACACACTATAAGATCACTCTTATTAATGTCCTCCCAAAACATTTTCCCATAAAAAAATAATTGAAATCTAAATTTGAGTAGAGTAATGTTTATTTGTGAGTTTGACGCTAAAAATATTTAAATTGTTTGTTGATGTATTCACTATAATGACAATAATGAACCAAGTGCGGATAAATTCACGATTTATGTGGGGGTTGGCGAGAAACAATGATAAGTGAATCATCAATGTGATTCACAAAATCATAGTTGTGTGGAAATTTTCTAAATGCGAAAATGAATTGAACTATTGTTTTTAAAGCTCAAAAGTTTTTCCGGACTTGGAAGGTCTTGAGAATCATAATCGAGTTTTATGAGAACAAGAGATTCTTCACTATGCATGTAAAATAATGCAAAATATTCTAAAGCAAAATGGATGGCTCAACTCAGCAGAGGATGCATACTAAGTTGCTCAACCCACTATCGCACGTCAGCATATAAAGCGAAAGACGAAATCCACATATGAGATCTTGATCCTCTTGGAAGTGTGATGCCTGGGGGGAGGCCGGCCGTTTTTTTTTTTTTTTTTTTTTTGTAGAAACTTGTCGAGCAGTTGTATTGTTGAATTGATAGATTAGTGCAAAATATTTATCCTTTCAAAATTTCTTTTTTTCATAATAAACAAATGACTTTTCACCATGCAAGTATAGATACCTTGCAAAACAAGGGATCCTTGCAAGATCTTTAGTTAAACAAAAGAAGATGGATCTTTATTTCGAGCGAAACACAAGACAACTATTCTCAAAGAAATTTTCAAGAGATAACCGTAGTGCTTTGACTTTGAGACAAGGCAGAAGACATTTTAGTTCCCCGTATCTGATATTGTGTTAAATATTGAGAAATAAGATTTGATATCTGAATTGCTTCAGTTTTATTCAACATTTGACCTACCTTTATTCAACCCTAGAAGAGTTTTTTGATAGGAAGTATAAAAAATCTGTATCAATACAATTAGTTATAAAAAATTATTGCGCATAGATTGGTGAGGATGGACCCATAAGTACATGGCTTGATGAAGTGGCTAACCATAATTTATGGATGGTAATTGATGTTAATTATGTACAATTTGTACTTATTATATTGATATGTTGTAGTACGTGCAAGATCAATGTTTCCTGTAATGTTCATCCTGGGTTTTAATTTGAAATGGCTGTTTTATTTTTGTCTCCTATTTTGGATTAGTGGAATTGCTTTTTTCGAAGGGTTTTGTATTTCGAGAGGGCGGAGGAATTGGAGATAATTTAATCTAACTTCTTCTCTTGTTTTTATGGACTGGTATCTATAACGACCGTCAGGTTCTGCTTCTAACTTTAGGATTTCTGCCCGTTATTCTCTGACAGGGAATGAAGGAGTGGATCAAGCCAGTTGATGATCTGAGATCTTTTTTTAGCTAAAAATTTAAGCCAATTTTTTATAGCTTAGATTAAAGCTAAACTTGTTTTACATGTAACATTTTCAATACTCTAAAAAAATATTTATTTAGAAGGAAAAAAGCTGACAACTATACTTACCTTGTAAAGTTAATTTTGTAATTTTTGGACATTCGAGCATAATCACAAAACTGTGGTCATATGCGTTTTTATTGTAAGGAAATACTCCTCACAATGTTTGTTACGTGGATCGGGTAGCTTTTCTTATTTGATCTAATTTGCGTTTTGCATGATTGTGGTCCTTGATGGAATTGGCAAGATCTACAAGCACACACCCACCTAGCAATTTGTCAGGAACTTAATTTTAGAGAGTGCTATTGCTTAGAATTTTGTGTTGATTTTTCCTCTAAAAGGTGTATGACGTATTTTTCAACTCTGTTGCTAGCATGTACTGAGCATCCATGCACTGTTTCCTTTCTGTTGCTTGCAAGACAATTTATGTTTTAAGCAATTTTCCCCGCTTGGTGCCGTATACAGATGCTTAAGGTACTTGCATAATTGACAAATTCAGGAAAGTGATACGAGTTAATCTGTGGAATATTCGCCATATAGTTCCAACATTGTGCATTTATAAGTTTTTTTCTTGCTTTTTTTTTATTTCGGTTACCAATGGCTGAAACATGACTTCATGGATGAAGGGGAGATATTCCAGCTTTTTCTGCATCTCAAGCCATTATATGTGAAGTGTGACACGATTCTAAATGGTAGAAGGTTGCTGCATGGATCTTGAATGTTTTTTATTAGTCTTAGTAGAAGGCTCAACTCTAGTATATATTTATCTATAACATTTATTATACGTACTTTTGGAAAGTTAAAGCCATTCATATGTTTATGCAGTGCAAAATTTTCAGTAAAACTGGTGCTTCTAGATGAGGCGGATGCCATGACTAAGGATGCACAGTTTGCATTACGTAGAGGTCTGTCTGCTAAATTATTTTGTTCTTTTAGTGTGTTTTTTATGCCCACTGCTTATCTACTGTTGCTTTTCTGCAGTGATTGAAAAACACACAAAGAGCACCAGGTTTGCACTTATCTGCAACCATGTCAACAAAATCATTCCAGCATTACAGTCAAGATGCACCCGATTTCGGTTTGCTCCGCTTGATGCTGCACATATTAAAGAACGACTTCAATATGTAGTTACTGCGGAAGGGTATGGTCCTTCACCTTCTTTGTCCTAGGTATGGAAACTTATAATGGAATATACTGTGTGGCTATCTTGTTCCATGTTTTATATTTGTTAGTCGATATTACAGTTGATTCAGCAATCTAACAATCTCAGTATAATTTTGTAGAACTCATGATACAAATTTGTTAAAATAGTTGTGGTTGGACTTATTTTATTGTTTCATGTATTTAGCCCAATAAAATTAATTGCTTTTGGTTGGCTTAGCCTAGCTAGTATCTAAATTCTTGGTCATCGTATGTATTGGTTTCAGACAATTGGGTAAATGCATTGCCTTTTTCATTTTATGTTGGCAAAGTAAATTTAAAAGCTTACTAATTTTTATTTTTAGTTCAAGTTAATTTAAAATTGAGATATGGCCATCATCATTTCTTCTTTGTAATTTAGCTGCCATCTTGTTGATAGAATTTTAGGCTCATGTGGGATGTTTATGAGATTAGATTGATGAAACTTGTGTATCTGTGATTGTGAAAGGTGAAATTTAAGTTATTTGCAAGAACTATATACTTTCCACATGAAATTTATATCTAGCACTAGCTAAAGTGTTTGCGCCTTACTCTAATTTTATTTTGGAAAAAAGTAGAGGCTATAGAGCAAATGTCTGTGGTATACCACTTGCTGAACGGATGCCTTCAAATTTCAGTAGCCAGCATTGCTTCTTGATGTCTTTTTGGTTTGTACTATCAGAAATATTTGGATTTTGTCCCTGTGGTTTCATCTTTATAGTGTCTTCAAAGGCTTTTACTGGTTGACAAACTTTACCTAAAATTGAAATTGTAAAATTACCTTTTTTGCTTTCTTTGTTAAGGCTTGATGTCGATGAAAGCGGCTTTGCAGCTTTGGTGCGATTGAGCAATGGTGACATGAGAAAAGCTCTGAACATATTGCAGGTAATCTTCATTTTTCTATGCAGAAGATCCGTTAAGGTTATTAAAATCATAATTTATGTGTATCATTCATGGAGAACCCCCTTTCCTTGATCATGCTGTTAAATTTTGTCATACTTTAGCACCTTTTTACCCTGTAATTCTCTGAACTCATAAAATATGTTAAATACCTTATCAAAGTTAGTGTTGTATCGATGCTTTTACCTGCAAAAGCAGCAGAATTTATAGAATGCTTTGGGAATTTTGTTTATGTTAGTAAAATTTTGCTTTACAATTTGGTGATTCTTTGTAGCCATTTAATTTCTGATTGACATGCTCTACATCTTTTGGGATGCTTGGTTTGAGAGATTGAGAAGCTTACTCATCTGATTGGTGAAGCTTGAGGTGTGTTACTGCAATTGGAAATATACGAAACTATACAACATCTCTTGTTTTTCTTGGGGTTATACTTTCATTGTACCTTCATTTTCCCCAAATTATATCGTTATTAAAAAGATTAAATAACTTTGCGAGTAACATTTTTAATGTTACCCTCAACATTCTCTTTTTTAGTTTTATAGTATAATGGTTAGTTTGGTCATGGTCGTCACTGCAGTTATGTTTTAGTTGGTCTTTTTATCTCCAACAAATCAAATTTCTGGTATTTTCAAATTTAGGTCTACGATGTTTTATGTTTAAGGGCTCACTAATATAAATTTAGAAGATGTCTGAAGGTACACTTAAATACATATTATCTCATCTTTTAATTGAAGCAAAAAATTAGTTTTTATTGATGCAAAATTAAGAAAGAAACAATTCCTTCTTTTAGTAATAATTTGAAGTCATGAAAATTTATAATTTCATAAAAAATATAATAACAAATATGAAATTCTACAGTAATTAATATACAGATCATAAAACATAAATTAATATAGTTAGGATAAAATTTTAATCACAAAAATCATCAAATAATTTAGAAGAAATAATATTGATAGAAATTTCTGATTGGGAAACCTACACATGTTGAACCATCCCCTAGATGTTGTCATCAATACTTGCAAGCATGGAAGAATCTACATCCAACAACACTAAAATTAAGAGGGCACGTGAATTTTATCCGATTATCAACCATTCAATGAGTTTTACCTGCCTCAAGGGTTTTATTTATAACCCAAAAGATCCAAAAATTAGTTTATTCTCAGAATCTATTAAGATATATTAAAAAGCTGCACGTTTCTATGTAAACGTGCCCACATCTTAACAAATAGTAATTTTATTCTAAAAAATCAACTTCTAAACCAAAGAAGAACTTTCAACTCTATAGGCAATAGCTAGATTTTGCTGTAGTAATCAGGTCGAGCACAAAATGAAATTAGTGGTAGGGAATACATTTTTAGGCAAAGAGAACCACCTAGGAGTGGAAACCAACCAGCAACACCTATCAAAAAGAAAGAAAAAAAAAAAAGAAAAAGAAAAGCCCATATAATTAGTAACGCTGGAATTCAATTAGGTCCCTCACATGAAGAACCACAAGACACAAACATGCTTTTGAGCTACAGTGCAAATTCAGGAAGGGAAAACAAATAGACAGCCATAGTAACATTAACAACATACTCTAACTAAAAGTATGGCTGACAGCATGGAATTAAAAGTCCTGACCAGGAAATTTGACAAGAGTAAAAGGAATTATCAAATTCGTAGAAGTAATGCTAATATAAGTGAATAAATCTCATTCTTATAGGCACCAACATCATGGCCATATTCCAATTAAATTCAAAACTAAAAAGCTGAAAAATAAAACATAAAAACAGCTAAAATAATATTGTTTGACCCAATTTGCATATTCAATGATCCCTACAATCACCAAATGACATATGTTGCTCTTTAAATTTATGCTTTATATCAGATCATGTTAATTTAGTTTCAATTGCAACATCTTGCCAAAATGATTAAGAATGCTCTCTAGCTTTGATTTGATACCTTTATGTCTTTCATGATCAAATATATAGTAATATTCAAAGAGGTATTCCAACATTATTCTTCCAATTTGAAAATTTCTCATGTAATGCTTTCCATCAAATATTGGAATGTAATTTTAATACCCACCATAGTGACAGTGTGTTCATTTAGAATCATAACTTAATCGATCCTATTTAAAATGTATTGTTTATTAATTTTTTTGAATGACCCAATTAATATGTTATACTTTAATTGACATGATGTATAATCATATGCCTTAATGTTAGTTTAATATAGGATATATTAAGTCTTGGGTTCATTGATGTTAACTTAAGATGAAATGTGCAAAAATATAAAAAATATCCCAATTCACAAGTTCCCGCCATTAATTTAAGCAAAGTTAGTCTTTTTTAGTACCAAATCATAAAATAAAATTCATTCATTTTGAACAATAATTTAAATTCTACAATTTGAAATTTCACACACAAAAAAAATTCTTAAAACAAATATTGAAGTTCTATAGTATTAAAACTTATACCATAAAACAAAGATTGTTAGTGATGAACTTGGTAAAATTTCAATCACTAAACGACTTAAAGAGATAAGAAGGATAGAAATACCAATTTGAAGATCTAGGCTTTACGCTATTACAAGGGTAAATATACCCAAGACGTTGTCAAGATTTGCTATCACTCAAAGGGTTCATATCAAACAACATAGAATAATCAAAGTGAAACATAAATTTTATTTAATCATTCCATGAATTTTATAGGACTTGGAGGTTCTATTTATCACCTGATAAGATAAAAAATTAGTAACTTTTCGGAACTCCTTAACATAGAAGTTGGAGGGAAGCATATTATTAGAAGAGCTAACTAGGGAAATCCACAAGAGCAAAATTGAAGCATTTGCAACAGTAAATAAACCATCAATAGTAACACAAATATTATAGTACACATTCCTTTCTATTTGCATGAAACATTATAACTGCACTAGTTTTGTATATTCAATGAATAATAACTATAAAATTGGCAGGATTAGTTAATGCATTTCAAATATAAATTGTTCTTGATTCTTGTGTTTCAAAAATTTTAAATGAATTTCATTTAGCTAACTTTAAAAGTGATGGGGATGTTCAAAGTGACGGTGATATAGAATTCAAGTTGGTTGGTTGAAGTGAAGGGATGCTTCGGGCCTATTGTGTGGTAGAAAAGTATCGTTTAGACTGAAAGGAAAATTTTATAAGAGGGTGATGAGACCTGCTATGCTTTATGGCGTTGAATGTTGTCCTTTAAACGAGAAGCATAAACCTAAGTTAAGTGTTGCAGTTAAGTGTAGTTAAGTGTTGCCGATATGAGAATGCTTAGGTGGATGAGTGGCTTTACACTTAGAGACAAAATGTGAAATGAATATATCCATGATAGGGTCTGTGTAGCTCCAATGGCGGACAAAATTAAAGAGAGAACCATCTTAGATGGTTTGGTTACATTAAACATCGACCATCTGATGATCTGATTAGGAGAGTAGATGTTTTAGATTCAACTTATATTAAGAAAGTCAGAGGTAGACCTAGAAAGACTTGGACATATTGTATAAAAAATGTGATCTTAATTTATTAGAATTAAATGAAAATATGACACTCGATAGGACGCAATGGAAAAAAAAAAAGATTCATGTAGCCGACCCCCCTTAGTGGGATAAAAGCTTGTTGTTGTTGTTGTTGTTGTAAAAGTTTCTGATACTTAAACAGTGAATGTGGACACCTACTTCAGTTACCTTCTCTCCTTAAGAATAAAAGCACCCACGTGATAAGTAATTTTGATTGCCACTGTTCAATATAGCCATTATGGAGGGGAATAAATTTATGCTAATTGTTAACTTCACCCTACAGAAAGGTTACATTTTTATTTAGAACATGAAAATAACTTGTGCAATAGTTGAGTTTCTCCAAACTGCCCCCTAATTCCAAAATCTAGGCATGAGGGCCAGTTTCTGTTTCCTCTTCTTGCTCTTTCATGAAGAACTCATGCTATCAAATAATTGCTAGCTTTCTCAATTCTTACCATAGTGAATGTTCCTTTTCATTCCCCCTAGGCTGAATCTGGTTTACACTATGCATTTTGCTGCAATTTACTTTATTATTTAGAAAAGTGTCAAATTTTTTCCTTGACTCTTTAGAGGGGGTCATTTTAGTCCTGGAGTCTATAAAATTGCCAATTTAATCTCCACACTCTTTTAATATAGATTGAAATTGTCTCTTATTAGGATGATTTTATCCCACATTAAAAAAATCTGGGGAATAATTCAGCATGTTTATCAGGGACTAAAATGGCCCCATGTAAATAGTCAGGGGACTATTTTGGCACTCTACTTTATTATTCTATGAGATTTATTTTGAATATGATAAGGTATGGCATTTGTCTGTTTTAATATGCAGTCGACCCAAATGGCTTTTCAACATGTA
Organism: Phalaenopsis equestris; assembly: GCF_001263595.1. Taxonomy (NCBI): domain Eukaryota; kingdom Viridiplantae; phylum Streptophyta; class Magnoliopsida; order Asparagales; family Orchidaceae; genus Phalaenopsis; species Phalaenopsis equestris. Next base: position 121,047 of record NW_018252152.1, on the reverse strand, counting down.
ACAGAAGAAGCTGTGTACCTTTGTACTGGAAATCCAATGCCCAAAGATATAGAGCAGATTGCTTATTGGCTCTTGAATGAACCATTCATAGCCAGCTTTAGATGTATGCTACCACACGGCTTTCATTCATTTTTGCTTTGTAATTTGATTTGTATGTCGTTGTATTGTTTATAATTATTAACAACCACTCAATTTTTACTCCAGTTATATCTGATATCAAAATGAGGAAAGGACTTGCTTTGGTAGACATTATTAGAGAGGTTACTTTGTAAGTAGAAGTTTTATAAAGCATCTTTATTTAGTATTGGTTTCTCTAATTTTTGTTAGTTGTTACTTTTTGTACTTGGATAAATTTTCTTTTTGCAGATTTGTTTTCAAGATCCAAATGCCGTCGGATATTCGAATCAAGCTTATTAATGACTTGGCTGATATTGAGTATGTGCCTCTTTTCCATTCTTTATGAGTATGAAATTAGTTTCTTTTTCTTACATTTCAGTCCCTTTCTGATGTTGTAAGCCAAGAATCAGTTTGGTGTTGGGAGTTTTCCTTTAATGCCACTGTGAAGGCTTTATACTGATGTTTCAATTTGTGGTTATCTTGATTTAGCTTTTCATTAAAATCAGTGGTTAAACTTGCTTTGCTGATTTTATGATAACAGTGGATTCATTGTGGATGAAATAACATTTAGATTTGTAAAGTGAAGGCAATTATGGGATTAACTGTAAAGGTTGCTTATATAATGTCTGTCCTGATTTCAACTTCCATTTCAATATACCAAGAAAGGTAGCAGCTAGTAGGAGGAGGGCAAATGGAAGCTACTTGGGATTTTTTTTTTTTTTAATTATAGGGAAATCTGTGGCACTTCTGCGAAGGATTTTGGATGGAGGGATGTGGAATATAGAAGTAGAATAATTGATGAATTACTAGTTTAATTGTTTTTTTTTAATTGAAACACAAAAGAAGCTTTTTCTTTCCCTTCTAGTTACTACTAAACAGAGAGTTAGAGCTTTTTAATATTTTGTAATCAACTGAGTCTATACTGAAGCTTAATCTGCCTAACAAGTGCCATGGAATGAGTAGCTTAGACCTTGTCTGGGATAATTTTTGTTTTTGCATTTATTTTAAAAACATAGTTGTTTAGTACATTTTTTTGTATGTTTTTATTTTTTATTTTTTAAAACAAGTAACTCAAAACAAAGCTTCTAAAAATTATTTTGAATGTTTTAAAAAACAACTAAATATGTTATATTATACCAAACATATTTTGTTTTAAATCAAAATATAAAAAAAATAAAATAAAATCAAAAGTGATCCCAAAAGGCTGTGCTAAAGCTTTCCCTCAATATTTTGAGGGAGGGTGTGGGCTATAAAATATGCAAATGAAAAAAAAAAATTGTGAGGATATTCTAAAAAAAATTTGGTTAGGATGGGCTTTAAAATTCTTATACTTTGTTATAGCAATAAATGAATAATCAATCGATTGTTATGTTGCACTCATCTCAAAGTAAATTTAATGGTTTTAAACGTCATAACTAAAATTCAGTTAGTATACCCTTATCTAATATTCTTCAATGAAAATGAATTGAAGAAATTGTTTCTTCAATGTAAAAAAGCAAAGCACACTCCTCTTGCTTCCGGATATAAATGTGGATGAAGTATTGATGGTTTTTTTTTTTTAATTCCGTTTAGTAACTATTAAACCACACTTGAGCGTGTTGCACTGTGAAATATTGATCTTTCCTATGAAAACCCTCAACTAGAATGAAGCCGAACTCTTAAACATCGAGGCCTCTTTTAGTGCGACGATTGAAATGTTATTAGAAATTCTAAAATTGTGTACTCTTGCTGTAGCACTTCTGAGGTAGGTGACTTTTTGGGAATTTATACCAATGGGACAAAATCATGAGGCCATTAGGCCAAAGCGAACAATTTATCGATGGATGAGAGTTTGAGATGTCAAATGGTATGTGAGCATTAGACAAGCTTGAAGATGAGAACTAAGTGTCATACAAAACAAGTTATTACACCATGGGAGCTGCCTCTTGAATCCTAAATAGAGTAAAGTGCTAAATGGTGGGAGCCACGTCTAGAATCTATCTACTAGGATGATTCTGAGATGAGAAAACTAAAGAGGTTGCCAGTTATTTAAAGTGGGAAGATTATGACACCCTTCAAGTTGGATGAAGCTTAACATTTTAATTTTGGGAGGCATTTTGGTGTAATGGTTAGAGTTTCATTAAAAACTCTTAAATGTAAACGTGCCCGTGCGGGAGCACTCCTGAAATGGGTGAGCAATTGGGAAGTTATACCAGTGGGATAAAATTGTGAGCCCATTAGACCAAAGCGGATGATATCTTGATGGATGAGAGTTTGGGTTTTACACTTCCAATCATAGTTATATTCATAAAACAAATAATATTTTGCGGTTCAAAGAAACATGTTTTTTAAGAAAATCAACATCATATTTCTATTTAGACTGCCATAATTTTTGTGATTCTGCAGGTATAGGCTGAGCTTTGGATGCAACGACAAACTACAACTAGGGGCACTTATCTCTACCTTCACAGACGCACGTTGTGCCATTGTTGCTGCAGCCAACTGATCTCTGCATCATCTAATGTGTCTACTTCTGACTTTTTTTCTTCTTATTTTTGTCCCTTCTAGCATAGGAAGCCATAACTCTTTTTCTAATTGTGAAATTGTTTTATCTTATTAAAATATTATGTGAATGCATTGCGTGCTTAATTAGGTACAAATTTTCCTTTTAATATTATGTTAGTTTGTGGTTTGGTCATTTGGAAATCTTCATCAAGGAACAATTCGTGGAATGTGCCTAATTAATTCTTGGTTAGTGCTTCAGGTGCTGTCCAAAACCATGTAGATTACTTATTAGCTATCATTCTTTCAGCGAAGTGGCAAATATGTATTTCAGTCAGCTTTTGACAAAAGGTTTTATAGCTTCAGAGCCATCTTTAAGGCTAAAATATTGGGATTATAAGTTGTAATTTTGCAAAACTGACATTCATTCTAGTAAATTGAATTAGTTAAATCAGTTAGCATTTTTTTTCTTTTTTTTTGTGATATGCAAATTTTAAACAATTTTAAATTTTGTTTCACTGTTCAGGACATATTGGTATTTTTTAATCCTTTTTTAATTATATTTTTAGATTGCTAAAACAAATAGGAATTAGAAGACTTTCAATTAGGGGTGTACGTTACAAAATTCAAATTGTGAGCCAGCTTAGTAACTGTAATGAGTCAAATTTAAACTAGTTTTTCACTCCACTTACTGGCTTCTAACTCATTCAAAATATTTGTTATTATATGGTATAACTATGTCATGGCCCGGCGTAAGAACTTGAGAGATAATCAAGACGTGAACGGACGGTTAGATGTTGACAGGAAACCTGTTTAAACAGTAACATTAGTTCATAATAACATTCGAGTAGATAAAAGTCATTAATCCATAATACGTAAGTCAATATATTCTAACAAAATACACAAGATCATCCACTACTTCTGTAAAATAAGTGATAAGTGATGAAAGAACAGTTAAATAATATTCTAAATTTAAAGTAACTTAGTAAATAATTATCATTTTATTATGCATTAAATTTTTCTACGGATGCCTAACATGTCAACTCAAAGGAATATGCTGATCAATTTATAAAATAAACTTTATTTTATTAATTTATAATTTTTTTATTAAATCACTTTATTATGCACTGATTAATTATTATTATCATTTTTTTTAAGCAAGTCAACTCAGCAGTATCATAAAAAAAAAAAATTCATTTTATATAATAAAGTTACAATTAATTTCATATTATATTATAGATAATTATTTTCATTTTGTATCATAAATGCACAACTATTTTCATTTCCTTTTCTTTTAAAGTGCAAGAGTACAATAATCTAATTACTATCGTAAGGGGTGTATGCTGATGGACTTAATCATATATAGATTTGTTATACTTAATTTCTTTCAACTATTGAATTCATTTATTTTACTTTTTTGTTAAAATGCAAAAAGGTAAAACAATTTGAATCATAAAACAATAATTTCATTTTATATTTTTATTTTTTTTCAATCATAAAAATATTCTTAACTAGTGTCATAAATGAGTGAATGTTGATAGACTTAGTCATATATATTTGTTTTAACTTATAGTTAATAGTCATATATATTTGTTTTAACTTATAGTTAATTTCTTTCAAGTGTTAAATTCATTTATTTTATTTTTTTTGTAAAATGCAAAAAGTTGAAACAATGTAAAGCATAAAACAATCATTTCATTTTCTTAGTTATTTCATTTCAATCATAAAAATATTTTTAAATCTTTATGAAATAAATATATTTAAATAAATAGAAATGAATTTAATGTATATAAAATAATAATTACTCACATTAATTTTTAGAAGATTTTTTTTTGTAAGTTTATTTCTTGAATTTATTTCTTTTGGCTATCAGTTATATCCACTAAATATGTATATATAAGGATATTATTTCTAAGTCGCCACGGGAGCTCGCCGGAGAAGGCGACAGGCGGCTTGTGAGGAAGAAGTGGAGTTTCTAACACGTGAGGTTTCAGCAGGTTTAGGGAAGCCTTCGATCATTGTGGATAGAGATGAGAGCCTCGACAAATTTGATCCTATTTAACTAAGAAAGCTTCGGCCCAGCTTTAAGGAGAGTGATGGCACTGAAACTGCTGGAAATGCGTCTAGTTTAAGTGATGGTGCTGTGGCCTTTGTATTAGTGGAGCAAGGCCAGAGAGCTAGGATTGCAAGTCATAGCGAGAATCAGAGGGTATGCACCAGAACTTTTTACAACAGCACCAGCACTTGCAATACCGAAAGCTATTTCTAATGTTGGTTTGGAGGCTTCTCAGATTGATTTTTATGAAATAAATGAAGCTTTTTCTGTTGTTGCTGTGGTCAATCAGAAGCTCCTTAAACTTCCTTCTGAAAAAAATAGATGTCCATGGTGAGGAACACATTTACGAACGTGTCATACGCACGCAGAATTGGGTGTGTATGACGGTTATTGGGGGGTATTTGAGAGTTATTTCGTTGTTATTGGGTTTAATACCCGCAATAACCTCACAAAACCGTTAGATGACAGGAAAAAGATGAGCGTCGAACCGCGGAATGTATTGGTAGGTTATTGTGATGTTATTGAGATGCTATTGGGGATAAGTCACAATAACCTAAGAATTGCGTGTGTAAGACGTATGCAAATAGCGTTCCCATGGCGGGGCTGTATCTCTTGGACACCCCCTGGGGTACAGTGGAGCTCGCATTCTTGTTACATTTATTAGGGGCTCTCGGATATAGAAATGGGAAATATGGAGCTGTTGGGGTTTGCAATGGTGGTGGGGGAGCAGCTGCTCTTGTATTAGAGCTCATGTATGGAATTCTGAACTTTTGGTGATGATGTGGCGAGATTTAGATATATTAATTGATGTGGTATATCTATAAATCAATCAGGAATACGATTGACGAAGTGAAAAATAGAACGAGAAAAATCACACTAGAAAAGAACACACAAATTTACGTAATTCAGGATTTTATAATTTTTTTTGCAGGAAGAGAGTTGCAAAAGATTTTACTACTTGAAAAATTTACAACGTCGATCACCTCGACTTACAAGAGGAATCTCTCACTCTCACTTCATTGCTCTCTCTTCTTTTCTCTCTCTCTTCTTCTCTCTCTGTTCTTCTCTCTCTACACCGAGATATACCGAAGAAGCTCTACACCGAGATATACCGAAGAAGACAAACTTACAAATGAAATAAACTCAATTTCTCTTCTGCCACAAGCCACCAAGAAGAAGCCTTGGGAGAACAATTTTCTTCTTCTTCCTTCTGCCACAAGAAACTACCGCTTGCACTTCTCTTCCTCTGCCCGGAGGAAACCTTCCTCTATTCTGAGGAAATCAACGAAAAACTCAAAATGTGACTTCTAAACCCAAGAAGAGTCATCCGAAGGAGTCATCCGAAGCTTTTATCACGCGAACAAGAAGGAACGAAGGGATGCTTCGCTTCGCAACAGGAAGAAACGAATCGACGCCAGGCGAGACATCGCGATGATTCGTGATCGATCGAAGGCGGGAGCGAATGCAATTTTCTCGATCGGGAGGCGGGAGCCGGAAATCAGATCGGGCTCCACCTCTAATAAGTGAGGCTTTCTTTCCTGTCTCAATCTCCCTTACAAAATAAGGTTTAATTAAACCACCAGTGTTAGGTGACTTTGAAGTGTCATTTAATCTCAATGGCAACATCTTCGACCTGTTTTCAAAAAAAAAAAAAAGAATATTATTTCTAAAATAATTAACTAAAATTATAGCTACTTAATTTAAATTTTGTTTATCCAATCACTTTTGAATCATATGCTCTTGCTAATTCTAATCATTTATTCTACTCATAAAAAGTTAGTATCAACCTCATGATATTTAATTAAAACTGTGTATATACATAAAACAATATAAATATTTACCTCCACTTTATATTTTTCTCTATTGCACAAACATAAATCTTTATCCATATATAATATATATATGTATATGTATATATATATATATATATTATTTTATTTTATTTTTTCTGGGCAACCTGAGGTTAATTAACATAAACTCGTACCCCCTAAATGCAAAATAATTATATATATAATTTCACGTCTGTTTCTTTCTTTTTTTTTACACTAGTAGTTTTTTGGTCTACAAAATCATTCAGTCTATTCCTTTATTATTATTATTATTATTATTATTTTGATACAATCATTACAAATTAAATATATTAATATTGATAAGTTAGATTTTAAAAAAAATTAGGGAAATTTACATGCATAGAACTTTGATGTTTTAAGAACACTCATGAAAATGTGTTTCTATTTTGAAAAGTGATAACAAGCCTATTTTTTGATGTAGTTCAAAGATTTAAGTGTTGTAAATATCAAAGATTAGTTGTGGGATATGTAAATACATAAGAAGTGTGTGCCATGTTTGTAAATGACTGTTAAATTTTTAAAGGGGAATTTACATGACCACATTATTTTTATGTATTTGAATGTTTAATCTTGAAATTTGATATTTATTTATGTAATGTTGTAATGCTATAATTGTTAAAAAATATGTTTTATTTTAAGAAATTAATATTAGTAATATTTTAGATGTGATATCAAACTTTATATATATATATATATATATATATATATGTATATATATATATAAGGATATAAAAATTTGTTAGAAAATGTTATCTTTTTGTTATTTTCTGATTAATACAAATATTCTTATTTAAAATTTTCAATCATTTTATTATGACAATTGTTAGAACTAAAGAACTAACATTCTCTATTCTTAATAAATTAGGAGGCTATTCCGCATAAATCATGAATTTAAATTACATATTTTTTTAATTAAAAAATAATTGTGCTTAGTCAAGGTTAACATAGTTCAGGCAATATACTCTCCAATCCCATTTTTTCTTAATCATATGTTAGGTATGACTCATATACCAGAAATTTAAATGTTCGGTATGACTCATATACCAGGAATTTAGAGTCTCTTGAATTTGGAGAGATGTATCTCTTGTCATGAAGAGGCGTGTCTCTTGGTGTGAAGAGGTGTGTCTCTTAGATTAGTGGGTTAAGGGGAGCGAGGGCGTGTTTGTGTAATTATTTGTGGGTTTTATCTATAAATAGATGTGTAACTCTATGGGTATATAACTCCTCTGAAATAGTGAATTCGCCGCTCCGATCCCGAGGATGAAGGCATCTTTGCTGAATCTCGTTAAATCTCGATGTTCTTCTGATTTTGTGTCAATTTCTATTTTTCTTCGTCCTAAATTTCATAACATCATCAACCTCTAAGTTGAACTGTACTACATTTTTTTTTTATTTTTTAGTGATGAAAAAGGTTCCTTTATTTACAAAACTAACACTAAAATTTAAAAATGAACCATTAAATGTAGTTATTTTAAATGTCAAAATCTAAACACGGAGAACTTAATAATAACAAAATTTTGGCTTGAAAATTTATCATGTTTTTCAAATTTTGGATATTATAGATGGAGATAGCCAAATAAATATTAATTTTATAAACAAACAAAATTAAAATATCCATGCAATTGTCCTTTTACAATTGATGTGTACTATAAGATTTGTGGCGATAGAATGATTACTTAACATCTTAGCATTACACAAAAGTACATCTCACAAATAAGTAATTGAAGTGACAAATAGAAACACTATAAGTTTTTGAATATAAAATCCAAAATGAAAAAAAAAAATCATTGTGTCTAGCCTAATTAAAATATTCCACTATAAGTTAGTGAACACACGCACATGTCATTGTCCCATAGGCAGAGAAGGGTTCCATGATTACTCAAAAGTACAAAAAAAAAAAAAACCCCGGAGCTAAAAAAATGCTCCTAGATTCATGTTATCCGCCTTCAGATTCATGTCAAATGATAATTTATTGATGACATATCAATAATAAATAAAGCATCATTATATTTGTGTTCAGTATTGACCAAATTGTATCCAAATTTCAGTCAATACCTTAAAATCAACCAAAACAAAACATACCTAATTTCAAGAAAACTAGGGAACAAACTTTTTTTTTTTAATGATCATTGATTTGCATAGACTTAGAGAACCTTTGTTCAACTGATGGGGGGCTTTCCTCAACATATTCTCTATATGAACTAAGAAGTGCCCAAAAACAATCAATGCTGCAAACTACCAAAAAAAAAAAAAAAAATGCGCCAACAAAATGCATAACACAACGATCGAATTCAGCACCTTAAGTTAAGATGCCCACATCTCACTCCATACAAATTAAGCTCATTAAGTTAAGCCTCATCATCAGGCAGCTGGCTGACGACCGAATGCTCCGGTTTGTGATCACATTCGAAGTCGAGATGCACAAATGCTCGCTCTACTTCTGGCAGCTCCTCAATCTTCATCTGCAGGCTTTCTCCTATGGCGTGTGCTTCTTTCAATGGCAGTTCTTCAGCCAGTTCAATATCAATCTTCATACATGAATCCAATAACAAAAAAATTATGAGAAGATTTACAATAATTTACATATTAGCAGTTAACCAATCATTCATCAAACTGATCATATAAAGTAAAAAAAGGTGAAATTTTGGGTTGCTTAATTCAGTAAGGTGTAATGTCTAAACTTTCATTTTTACATACATGACACTGAAAATCATTAACATCACATAAAAGTAACACCAGTACCACTTTTTAAAAGTGAAATACACCTTTTCATTTGTAGATTTAAAGCACCAGAGTGTTATGCATGTAAGAATGAAGATTTAGGTGTGAGATATGTAAAGACATAATAATTGTAAATGGACCCAATCTCACATATAAGGATAGTAAAGGACGACGAGCTATATAAAAAAAAGAAAGATCATAATTAAGTAAGAGATCTTTTGGTGTAATGGGAGAATTTCATGGAGACCTCGACATTTAAGAATATGTGTAATGGAGCATTTTTGGGATTGGTGATTTAGTAGGAAGTTAAAAGAAAAGAGATGAAACTGTGTAGTTAAGTTAGGAATAAACTTGGGCTAAGTCAAAGCAGAGAATATGTTACAGAAAATTGTCTGTGGCATTACACATAATTGTGAGAAACTCCTAACCTGCAGTCCTCGGGCTCGTTAATTTTGTTACTTCCATTGATCTATTTCTTAAAGAATGTTTACTATAAAGAAAGATTTACATACATACCACTCAATTTCATTCTATTAACATATTTAACACCTTGACTTTAATTTTTACAGATATGTTATCTTACCCATGAATGAAAGGTGGTTTACATACCACTAATTTTTACACATATGTAATCTACATTCACATTGGGGCATTTACATACATACCAGCCAATTTTAAAATTTAGATTGTTAAATTATGTAAATAGATTAAAATTGGCTGGTGTGTATGCCCCTATAATAAAAGCCACAATGTATGATGGCAATCTGCTTTTATGATCAGAAGTTCCAATCTATGGTGAAAAGTAAAGAATTAGGCGGACAATGTGAAACAGATATGTCAACTAACCTCCACAAAGTAGAGAACTCCAAATGTGTAAGCTCGAACTGTGTCAACTCTCTTAATTTGAGGATCATGTCTAATCACAAGATATGTCAACTTCTGCAGCATTTCAGGTGGAGCTGTTTGACCCACTAGGGAAGCTGCACCAGAAACCACCAACAAGAAATGAAAAAATTTTATCGCTTACGATAAACTTTACACCCCTTTCTTCTTAAAAAAGGCTAGTCAAATTCTGCGTTTGGGGAAACACTGGGAAAAGCAACGCCATTTTCGAGCATTTTTTTTGCTCAAAAGCAAATTGTTTGCTTTGTGAGCATTGAGGAGAAATGAAAAACTTTCAAAATGAGAAATTTGTTAAAATGGTCCCCTAACTATTTGCACGGGGTCTTTTTAGTCTATTAAAGTGTCAATTTAGTCTCATACTCTTTTACTTGGATCTAAACTTCGCCTTCATGGGAACAAATTTCAACCAAAAGCAAAAAAAAGCATGGGATTAATTTGGTACTTTTATAGACTCTGGGACTACAATGACCTTTTATAAATAGTTGGGGAGCATTCTGAATATTGGAGGAAGGGCAATACAGGGCTAAAATATTGCTAGAGGTAAAACATATACTTGAAGAAGTAGAAGGGATATATCAGAAATAGCTATACAAAAATGGATTCTTATGGAATAAAAAATTCAAAACCAAGGAGGCGACCAACAAAGAACCTGCATTTTCCATTACTGTTCCACACCAATTATAAATTGTGTAAATTGCAAGAATGATGGCGCCAATAGGATCAACCCACCAGAAGAACTTATCACCAAGAACAGCAGCAACTAGGCCAACAACATTGGTTATAACATCAAAGTAATGGTCCTGAATTTCACAAATAGTAGTGAGTTCTTAGGACGAATCAATCTATGTTAAAACTGGGAAATTTTTAATTCTGAATGAAAAAGAAAAACACCTTGGCATAGGCCCTAACAATTTTGTTTCCTGATGTTCTGCAATAAAGCCAGAGAGCAATTTTTACAAGAGTGGCAAACAACATTACTCCATACAACCACAAAAGCTGCTCGGAAGTAAACTTGTCTGGAGGATTATTCGCTATCAGTTTCTCAAGTGCCTGAATTAAAACTTGAAACCCTGAAAGTAATAGAAGAAGACACTAAATTCTTAATATTTCACAAAAGAACATAATAAAGTAATAAATTTCATACAGGAAAGAAGATGAATTACCTAAAGTAGCCATGACAGCAGCAAATACAACTATACCCACTGGTTGCATCCGCAATTTTCCAATGGGGTATTGATAAATGTTCACTTTCTTCATTGACAAATGTGTAAACCATAGAATTCCTCCTGCGATGAGATCTAACAAAGAGTCAAGTGTTGATGCAGCGATGGCGATGGATCCACTTCTTATAGTAGCGTAAATCTGAAAAAGATGTAGTTTTTAACTTTTGCAAAAGCTTGCAATCGAGACAGAAGACAAGAAATCAGATAACTGGGAGAATGAATACCTTTAATAACAAGAGAACAAAGTTTGCATAGTTGGAAATTTTTATAGCCAATTCACTCCGACTTTGATTTGAATTTTCTGGATCCTCATGATCACTGTCACTGTTAGCCGACACATGCAAGGTGTCAACCTCTTCAAATGATTTGAGAGTAGCCAATTGCTTTTCATAGTACTCCTTTTCACCTGTATTAAAGGGAATAAAATAGTACTAAACATTTCTAATAATTCAAAGCATTTATAACATAGAGTTGCAGGTTTACCAGTAGCTGAATTGGTTCAGATGCATGACAGCCACAAAACAAACCAATATAGGATTCATCCATTCAATTTTATATACAATATACTCTTTAATATCCATATAAATATTTCAAAGCAAGTCAAAAAGACCTCTCTTTATTCTTTTCAATCTATTTATTATTATGTTTAATTTTAATTTATTGCTTATCTTTCTAAATTTATATAAAAATCAATTTAAAACGTAAACCAATTAATAAAAAAGATAATCTTAATTTTTTTATTTCTTTTTCTAAAATTGCTATTTTATTTGAAACCATAGAACAGATTATTAGTTATATTTCAAAATTAGTCTTGAAAAGTGAATAAATTAGATAGAGCTAATCTGCATTCGAATAGAACCAATCTTAACCTGGATTTGGCCAATCTTATAATTAAATCAAACGGCTTCAAGTTCAAGCTGATTTTAAGACAAGGCTGAATGTGGAAGATAATGTATTATTAACAACCCAATGAAAGACATCTTAAGAAAATAATTGGGGTTGCAAATGAACTAAGCTGGGCCGAGCAGGTGTCTGTTCAAGCTCAAGCTTGATTCGAGCTTTCGATATTATATTCAAGCTCGAGTTCTTTATAAATACCATGTTTGAGCTCGGCCGAGCTTGATTCGAGCTCGGTTATCGAGGACTAGACTCATCTGACTCATTTGAAACCCTAGAAAGAATGAAAGGATATTAGTATTATTCATAAACGATACCTAGTCTTTATTTCTTATTCCCCCATGCACCTCACAAGTATTGAGAAAATGTCCTCTTGAAACTTGCACAGAGAGAGAGAGAGAGAGAGAGAGAGAGAGAGCCCCCGCCCCCCCACACACAGCGAAAGAGAGAGAGAGGGAGAGAGAGAGAGAGAGAGAGAGAGAGAGAGAGAGAGAGAGACCTGCACTTAAACTTTTGGTTTTTGATATGTCGATTCGAGAAGGGTCCTCAGCATCGACGGCCGATTGAATCTTAGCAGGAAGCCTCGAGAGAAAATCTCTTTTCAAGAAACGCACCGAGTTTTTTCGCCTCACTGGAGTCGAAGATGGCGCCGCGACTCCATGCAGCAGCGGCGCACGCACATCCTCCCCTGTTCCACCTCCATCCATCTCCTCCCAGGCCACACCTCACACACATTCTACTCTTTCGTAAAGTACCGAAGAACGCGTGGAAGCCACAGGCAAGAGCTCGCCCTGTTTTCACCACGTGTCTTGTAACTACTATATAAAAATTGAATCAACAAGGATGCTTTTAGTGCAGGTTCTTGTTTTATTTGCAGTAAGGTAGTTATTTTTAAATTATTAAAAATTACAGCGTTTTCATTTAAATAAGATTAAATAATTAAAATTATTTATTATTTTTCCACACAAAAAAGAAAAATTATAATGGATCGATTACACCTCGATAATTATGGATGTAAGTCGGGATTTTCACTCATTTAGTTGATGTTTTGTTTTGTTGAAAAATGATTATCTAAGTATAGTAAATATAGAATGTTTTAAAACTTTGTTGGTTGAATACAAAATGAAATATAAAATATATTGTTGATGTATTCGACAATCATCATTTAATTCATTTTTAGTGGTTGTTTTGCTCTCTACATTTCTTTTGTGAAGATTGAATGAAAATAGGATTCACCATGCAGTTCAAAATTGGTGTATTTCGAATTCGTTAGATTTTGACAACTCTAAAATACACGGTAAACTACAGCTAATCGTCACCACCACCACCGACAACTATCCACGGCCATCGTCTGTTGCCTGCCTTTGTCCTTCCAGCACACACCATTAGCCGCCTGCTGGCACTCACAACTACAACTTAACATCGTCTGTTGTTGCCCACCACCTCCTACAATGAGAATGCACCTCACCATTCATCTACACGTCGTCACTGCTAGCACCCTCATCCTCTTACATTGAATTCACTTTTTTAAACCAAATAAAAAATGTAAACTCAACTATTTATTTTTATGCCTAATCAAATAGCTTCAATTTATTTTAAATACAACAAATATTTCAATTATAAAGTAATTCTCATACATACATTTCTTCTTCAACAAATCAAACAATCCTTTAATATTTATGTGAAGCTTCAAGCATGGCTCCCATTTGCTTGTCATCCGCTATCGTGGTCAGAGCCTATCAATAGTCTTTCCCTCCAAATCCTTCACCGATCTCCTACCATCAACCACTGCTCCAGCGCTGACTTTTAGATTTAAATCTTCGTACAATGCAAGAATAATATTTAATCCGTTGTAAAATCAAATATTCTTGAGCTCGAATTTAAGGCAAGCCAACCCAGTCCAAAAATTAGAAAATGGTCGGTTGAACGGTGCAAATGCAAGCGACTTATAAAAAGGCATTAGAAACAAGTTGCCAGTCTTTATCACAATTTCTATTAGAAGTGGAGCCCGGTCCGACCCCCGCTTCTACTCACCTGATCGCGAAACATCGCGATCTCCCGCTCTCGTTTGTGAAGAGTCACGCCTCCCGCCTCTTCAATCGCGCGACAACCGCCACCGTCTTCCTACGTTGTAAAGCGTAGCATTCCTTCGCTCCCACATGTTCGTGATAAAAGTCTTCGGACAGCTCTCCTTCAGTTTTAGAAAGTCGCATTTTGAGTTCTTCGAGCTTTCTCTCAGGATAGAGGAAGAGTCCTTCGCGCTTCTACGAGACAGTGGAAGAGAAGTGCAATGAGGAGTAGTTCCTTGCGGTAGAGGAAGAAGAAGAAGATTGTTCTCTCTTGACTTCTTCTTGGTGACTTGTGGCAGAAGAGGAATTAGATTTATTTCTCTTGTAAGTTTGTCTTCTTCGGTGTATCTCGGTATAGAGAGAGAAGAAAAGAGAGAGCAACAAAGTGAGAGTGAGAGATTCCTCTTATAAGTCAAGACGATCGACTAGTGTAAATTTCTCAAGTAGTAAAATCCTCTACAACTCCGTGGACGTATGCAATTTGACGAACCACGTAAATCTGTGTGCTCTTTTCTGGTGTGATTTTTCTCATTCTATTTTTCGTCTCATCGATCATTTTTCTGTTTGATTTATATATATACCACATCAACTGGTGTATATCCTACATCTTAGTTCACAACAATCTCTACTATGATTTAGATATCACTACAAATAGATTTGAAACTAGCTCATATTTTCATAAAATCTACTTTGATAACGATGCATTTTATTTTGATGAATTATATCACTATAAATGTATCAAGAAACTTTTTGTTTCGCCTTTTATAACAATTAGTTTATTAGTTATATGAAAATATCTTAATATTTAGTCATCTATCATAAATTTGTTTGCTAAGTAGGAGTGTGAGTCATACCAACTCATGAGCCGGCTCAAGCTCGGCTCGATAAGTGGCTCATGAACTGAGCTCGATGAGCTAAGAAGCAAAACTCAATCTAACATTGACTCGACTCGTTAGATTTTGAGTCGGTTTGTTTTAAAAAATATTAATATAAGTATACTCAAAATATATGAAATTTGAAAGTTCTATCTTTAAAATACTAAAAGTATTTTAAAAATAATATTTTATATTTTATATTAAGTGATTTCTTATTATTTCTCTCCTAATCGTCCATTCTATGTCATTTTATTATAACACAATCTTAAAGCAATATTATATTCTCTCTTTTGTAATAAATAAGCCGGCTCGAACTTACAGACTTATCCCTGAGCTCCAATTCGATAAAATTAATCAAACTCAAGCTCACATCGAGGTGGCTCGAACCCGACTCGACTCATTTACACCCCTAATTGCAAGTATCTTCATTATATCTACAAATCACATAAGTTCATGTTGAAAGGGTATTATATTAAATTTTCTTCATAAGCTTGAATAATTATGTTGAAATGCCTTAAAACTAATGATATTCTTCATTCAAAAAGAATTAGTTAATATAAAATGTATTTTTTCTCTAAAGAAAATGAAACTCATAGTCATCACTTCCTTAAGTGCAATTTTACTCATTTTATTCTATGAAAGTGTACTCCACATGATCATCTCTTTCTCATGAGCAAGAACTTGTTTCAAGTAATATTTTATGCTAATGATATTTCTTCCAAGATCATTAGAAGATATTTTTTGTAGGCAGTTCATATCATTACTCATTTTATTTCGAAAGAAATAAATTCTAGACATATTCTAGAGTTTTTCCTCTTTTACCATTTTTCTTATTCAAAATATTCATGAGAATATTATCTTTAAAAGTAGATAGAAGTTTAAGGAGATGCTTCCTCTCATTATTGAAGATTTACACAAATTTTGAGGGCTTCCTACTCTTATTAATCTCTATTGGTGATTAAGTTGTTTTGTTATGGCATTTCTTTATTATTCCTTTTAGCTCATCTTGCTTACAATTTTTTCATCTTTTGGTTTTATTTACATTTTATAGCATTTTGTTGGGTCTCCTGAATGGTGTTAATTGAATTACTAAGATTTTCCCAAATGGTGATTTTTTTAGCAATGACATGCTCTTTGCTCTTCTTAATTGTTGAATCATTATCATGTATTTTAGATGCACTTTGCTTTATCATATCTTATCACTTGGTTTGGGCTCAAAATTTATTGGTTGATTCTGGATTGGATTTTAATTCTTTTGTTAGCAATTGGCTTGACGGTTAGCTATTTCTTTTTTAGTTGAGCAGTAGAGATGATCTTTTTTAGCTTATGTGTATCCATTTGGATTTCCTGTAGGGAACAAATTGAATTGCTAAGGAGTTTTACCTACCCGTGCTCTCCATTTTAAATTGCCTGACAATTTTTATTTAATTTGAGACGATCTTTGTATGCAATTTGTTTGAATTGGTTGCCAATGTATTTGATTATATTTTGGATTGGCAGGAGGATTTTTTATTTGCTCAATTAAGTTTGCAATTCTTCAAGCTTTAGTTTGATTTATAGATTTCTTAATTTGGATTCTTACATGATGATGGTTAACTAGTTTATTAGATTTTTCTTATTTATATTGGTTATTGTGATTGGGAGCCCAAGTATAACTACTGATTGAGTTTCCTAGAAGTTTCTTTTTTTATATGATATTCATGATTTTTCTGATATCTTCAGTTGCCTTAACTCTCTCTGTTCAGCTTGAAGCTTGTTTTTTCAGATATCAAGCTCCTTTTGATGATATGCCAATTGATGGTTTTTTTTAAAGCTAATTAAATTAGAGTTACAATAGTGATTGTAATCTGAGTTCTTTATGAATAATGTTGGGTGTGGCCTTTATTTTCCCTTAGAGAGAGAGAGAGTGTGTGTGTGTGTGATTGACATAATCAATATTCAATCTTAATATTTAAATTACCCTATTTTGTACGTTCAAATCCACCTTATGGCATAAAATACTTGGCCATATAACAAAAAAAAATAATAATAAATAAAATTATCCTATTATATTCCAGAGATGGCAATATGAAAATAGTACGAAGGATCAGTCTACTTATCACCTACGACAATAATTAATTTGACTTAGATCTGATTACCCAAAAATACTCTCTTTTGGCTAAAATGATCTTAATGAACCTGATTCAAACTAGCATCTATACGTTTTCCCTAATTTAGATTAGATAGCTTAGTCACCATTGTCTAATTTACATGTCTCTTGTTGCTGTTTAACTTTTTAATTTTTAATTTTTTATTTTAATATTTCCATTTCTTTTGTTTTGCCAAGCCAATATTTGGGGTCTGATCTGCCTCAAGGACTACCATTGGTAAAATGGCCTTAGTAATGTTGCCTTCAGAAAAAGGCATGTATTTCAATTTTTAAAAATTAATATTAATGATGTTTTTACATGATATTAAAAATTTTAATGTTATATAAATAAATATAGAAATTCAGATGTTAGATATGTAAATATTTATGAATTGTGTTATATGTATGTAAATCCTTCAAGTAGCCCTAATCAATGTGTTCTTTTAGCGGCATTTAAATGCATACCACAGTTCTTTCATATAATTATATCGAATACTTGTTTTTTTTTTCTTAAAATAATATCACCACATCAAATCATAACTAATACCAAAAAATAAAGTTCCGATGCTAAAAGCATGTCAATATATAGAAATTAGGCTGACATGTATGTAAATGCCCGTTTTTCTAATCCTATATTATAGTTTATTATTATTATTATTTTTTAAGGAAACGGTATTCGAGGCCGGTAAGCCCCCAAATACAGCTTCCCCTTTGCGCTCAGGCACCTATGGTAAGGTGTCTGCGCCATATGTCTAATATTCCAGAGCTCCAGCGCCACAGTGGGATCGAACCCTTGACCGAAGGGGACTTGCAGTGACCCGCCACCAACAAGCCAAGGCTTGCGGCACATAATCATATATATATTATAAAAATTATGATAATACTTCAAACTAACAATTTTCTTTGTCATCAGCCACTTCGCAATCGATTAAAACTAACCCTAAACAAGCCTATATAATTGTTGATGTGTAACCTTTGAATTTCCATCACCACATACATCAACATTGACCATCAAGAATTCTATAATACGATTAAAGAAGTTATTGATAATCAAGTTGATGTGGAGAAAATGAGAATATTAAATAAATGGGACAAACTAGGAAAGTAAGACCAAGGAATTTGGGCATATGAAATAATTATACGAAGCTTGGAGAACAAAAGATGGTGAAAAACAGGTATTATTCAAGCGTATATAACAGAAGATCGAAGATACAACTAGGAAACGAGATAAGAAGTCAAATGCCTAAGAATTCATGATAGAAAGGGATAGAAAGAAAGTAGCATGCAGAGCATTAAGATCTGCACTATAAAAATGTAACCCGTGCAACATAAATTGTTCAATTGTAAAGTTTTAATCACATTTTCTATAGTTTAAATGAACTTTGTTAAATAAATATGAAGCACGCGCTGAGACTTTTTTGTTAGGTACAATTCACGTAATTATAAATGTAGATAATTCATTATAATATTTGAATCTTTCCACTCTGATATTGGACAACGATGCATATTTACTATTTGTGATTTCGTGGTGGAAACGTGATTGATCTGATATATATTTCCGGGTTATATTGTCAAATAATTAGCCATACCAAAGCAATATCAAAGGTGCTTTCTGAACGTTTTCCATAAGAAAAGATAAATGATATTATGATCTACAGCATTAAGCTTAATCACATAGCAATTCAGACATACAATTTTTTGATGATTATGTTGAAGGATATAATGTTGTAGTTGTCCTCTAATGTTGACACGCAGGAAATTCTCGAGTGAGAAGCTAAGAGAAACAATTTGTTGAAGGGCGGTGGTGTAAAAAATGCATAAAAGGTTTTACTTCTGCTTCTCAGAGAATTATCATAAACAACGCAAGGAACATTAAATTTGCAATAAGTAAAATTGGAGTTCTAGAATTGCAATAATTGTTCAAGTATGAGTGCTGCTCTTTTAGGAAATACATGGAGAGGTCAAAACCAGAGTTAGGAATAAAGCATGACATTTAAGTGTTGACATAAAATAGAAAAGCGTAAAATATAAAAGGAAATAAATCTAATTCAAGAAAATAAATCCAAAATAAGAATGGAAATAAATTCAATCCTCGTAACTTCTAAAAGAAATAAATTATTTCCTAATATAACTTCTAACACTCTCACTCAAGTTAAAATATGGTTGATAATCATGTTCAACTTGGATTTGAAAATATCAAATAATGAGCAAGGAAGATTCATTATGCGGTAAAACTTTAAAACTTCATCCCGTACTTGGCAATCAACTCCAAGAACATTTAGGGATATTTTTAGTTGACTGTGGTGCAGTGTGTATAGGAAGGTGAAAATCTCCTATAGGTAATGCTACAGGGAAATAGACAAACAACAGAAAAAAATTGATTTCCAGTTGACTGTGGTTGTCTTTGACTGATGTTTCTATAGCGTATGTAGGTAGACGGAAGGTTTCTACGGGTAATGTTGTAAAGAAGTTTGAAATGAAGTAGATAACCTATAAAAAAGTTGTAAGATATAGCTTGCAGGTAATAAAAAATAAATAAATAAATAAAGACTCCTCTAGGAAAAGTTGCAACCTTTAGGTTAAAAAAAAACACCTACAAGAAAAGTTGCAGGGTATGGCTTGCAGGGAAAAATGAAGAACACCTGCATGGAAAGTTGTAGGTTATGACCTGCAAGAGGAGAAAAGCTCTGGAGAGAGGCCTCTTGCAGGAAAAGGCTCCGAAAGAGGACTTGCTGCAGAAAAGAGCTCAAGAGGAGGGCCAGCTACAGAAAAAAGCTCAAGAGGAGGGTCGGCTACAGAAAAAAGCTCCAAAAAATGGCTTGTTGCATGAAAAAGACTTTGTAGGATGATCTACTATGGAAAAAAGCTCCGGAGGAGAACCAACGGCTGGAAAAAGCTCAGAAGAAGAGTCAATTGTGGAAAAAAGCTCCAGAGGAGGGTGTTGCAGGAAAAGCTCCAGAGAAGGGACAGTTGGAAAAAAAAAAAAAAAAAAGAGGCTCCGGAAAAGAGCCTGCTGCAAAAAAAAAGCTCTATGCAGTTGTTCAATTGGTCATTGTCTAACAAAAGTATAGGATTGATTGGAATTTTCTGCAACCCTCGGAGATTGCTATCAATATATCATTTGATACGGAACCCTCGAAGTCCTTTGTAGAGTCTAAAGGAAACACCCTAAGCTTCCTTATGTGAATTGGATGGTTCTAATCAAACTTGTTCACGGCGAGATCATGCTAAATCTGATCTTCAGAACCTTATGGATCATAGATGTTAATCAACGTCTTATCGCCGAACAAGCCCTTGCAGACATCAATTGTCTACGTATTACTAGTGTCTTTCTTGAAAACTAAACCGAACTAAACCGAGCACGATAGTTTTCTTTCTAGAAATGGTGTTAAAAATCGATGAGACAACCCGATTCACGAAACTGCTCTTCTGGTAAGCATTGATGAGACAACCCGATTCACGAATCAACTCTCCTGGTAATCATTGATCTTATGACCAGCTTCTAGTAGTTGGCAACCTCAAGAAGACCATTGCACTCGCAGATGTAAACAAGATTCAGAATATTCTTCTGGAAGCAAGAGCCGCCAAATCCAACACTTGCATTAAGGAAGTTTGGACCGATTTGTGAGTCCTTCCTGACTGCATAGGCTACCTTTATAATATTGGCACCACTGACCTCGCACAATGAAAAAATGGCATTAACCAAAGAAATCCTCTGAGCTAAGAAAGCATTGGCTGCAAGCTTTGACAACTCAGTCGACCACAGATATGTGGTAAGAACACGGTCCCCTGGCACCCACTGGGTGTAAACATTCTTCAATGCCTGCACAGCCTTTTGGCCCTCAGGGATCTCCCGACCACCAATAAGCATGTGATTGGGCTTGAAAAGATCTTTTATTGTTGTGGGTCAAGATCTGGGTTTGATAGGATTTAATTCTTAATTCCCTTGTTGCTGTGGGTCAATATCTTCTCAATGGCCTCAGCAGTCTTGACAAGGACTGTAGATTTCTCAACAACAATCTTATCAGATTTGGAGACATCAACTATCATGCGTGCGGCACTCTCCCAATATGTAAGATCAGCAGCCTTGCTAGTTCCAAGACCACAGTTCTTTGTGAGTGTGTTCAGGAGACAGAGATGATATCAGCTTCACACATGTGCTTTTCTACTTCAGAGCTAAAGAAAAGGTTTCTCCCCCTGCACTGCTTCACGACATCATCAAGGCCCAGCTCATAGATAGGGAGCTGATCACTATTCCACGCATTAATGCGAGCAACAGAGATGTCTACAACAACCACCTCAATGGTTGGGCACTTAACAAAAATGACAGCCATGATTAGACCTCCCCCACATAGCCAGCACCAATGAAGCAAATCTTCACCATTTTCTCCTCCTCAGTGTGATAGCAGACTCTCTCCACCGAGTGGTAAAAGAAGAGAGAAGCTTTTGTAGTGGAACTTTCACAAATGGGAAGGGAGAGAAGGATGACGGCTGCACAAAATAAGAAGTTTTCGGTAGCAATAGATCTTCTCCTCTCCCGGAAACTCAAAGGTTTGTTTCAAATCTCTGATACAATTTTAATTTTTTGAATTCAGCGGAATTATCTTATAGATATGAAAAAGAGGTATAAATATCCACCCTTTCACGAATCCTAGAATAGGAAAGAGAAGAAAAAGGAAATAACATGAAAGGAAAGATACATATATCTCTAATTAATCAAATCATAAAAATTACTTGGAGATGAAGGAAACGACATAAAATAAAAAAAACCTAAAATATGAAAGAAAATAAATTTAAAATAAGAAAAGAAATAAATTCAATGCAAGGTAATAAAGCAAATCCTCATAACTTCTAATAGGAATAAATTATTTCCTAATATAATTTCTAATATCAACTAATCTAAAACATACTATCACTAAACCTTATATTATATCAAAACTCGATCATTAAAAAATGAAGAAATCAGCTAAATAGTTTGCCTTTGTGGGATGTTCATTATGAATTGGAAATCATATCAATCATATCATGAAAAGGTCAAAATAATGTCGAAAATTAAAATTTTAATAGTTAGATTTCTTTATACAAATTATTACCAATGCAATTTCAGAATAACACATTTTTTATAACAAAGAAAATGACAAAAAGGGTCCATAGGTGAGTTCAGATTCTAAATCAAACAAACATCAGATAAGGAAGATCGGGCCCCCAAAAGCTATATTGTTAGATCAAAATTAAATTAAAACATGACGAAGATGAGCTCAAATGTGTAAACTTGTTTAGACATGCTCATTTATCATTTATCACTTAAAATTAAGTACAAGAACATTTATAATTAAATCTTTTAGTTTGCTAAGTTGTTATCATAAATTTTAATTCAATATTAAAATTTATCAACTTGTTTAGATCTCACCCCAGTCATTACTTAAAGGCTTCAATTATTACAGAAAAAACAACCAGAATTTTCTACTGAGTATCACTCTTTACAGAAAAATATTTACAATTATAAAATGATCTTACATTTGATTTCATAAATCAAAATTTGAAAAAAAAAAACCTACATTGCAATGCATAGAAGAATTCTGTACTGGAATAAAAAAAAAAAATCAAAATATGTATAAATACTAAAATTTGACCATGAGATCATATCTAAACTAAATCCAATAATAATATGAACTTACTCACTTTAAAAATAAAATTAAAGAATTTAAACAATGGCTTGGTACACATTCAAAATGCAATTTCGGGATTTTGAGAACGGTGAGCCTTGATTTGCTAAAATATAAATCTAAGTTGGCTCAAAATGAAACGCAAAAGGAGCATTTACATTAAATATCTAATGGGGATATTTGAAGCAACTGAAGTTATTTATAAAGTTGGTTATACAACTATTATACAAAAATTTGTCGTCTAAAATTATTTAAAATTTATTTAAACAATAAATCCTAAAATTTTAAATCTTGAATTAAGATAGCACAAAATACTGTTACAACAATAGAACACAAACTGATGAACCTACTCACAAATAAATTATCTAAACAACAGTAGCATAATTCTTTATCAGCTCTTTCAGCACGGTTTTAGATAAAAGGAAGAGCAATACTCCTACCAGATACTGAGTTGGAAATCTATTACTCGTGTTAAGACCAAAGGAAATTTCTGACAAAACGCTTCTTTTATCAAAAGATATTTGCAACTCATTTAAGGAGTAAATGGGGGATGTTTCTCGATTTTGTTCTAGGTGTATGGTCCGAAATGCGGCAAAACACATGTTAGCACGCAAGCATAATTGTTGATGGAGTAATATATTAATTTTGAGTTTGTATATTGATCCCAAGAGAAAATAGTTGATTTCCAAAAAGTCTAAGTTCTATTTTATTAATTATAAGTTCAGCTCAAAATATTGCAATGTTTTTAAAGGGTTCTTTAAAAATCCTAAATTAGATTATTTGTGTACCTCGTGATTTTGGGATTTTTTTTGAAATGGATGGTGTGAATCTTGTGTGTTCTTCCAAAAATTTCTCCTACATAATGTTGACAATCAGAGACAATTACTTATTGGACTATTCCTAGATATAAGAAGCGTAGAAGTCTATTAGAAATTATATTAGAAAATAATTTATTCTTGTTAAAAGTTATGAAGATTAGATTTATTTCCTCTCCTATTTTAGATTTATTTCCTATCTTAGGATTTCCTATTTTATGTTGTTCCATTTATCTCCAAATAATATATATAAATTAAATAATTGGGGATAATAGATGTTATAACTTTCTTTTCATATTATTTTTTTTACTATTTTTTCTATTCTAAGATTCACGTAAGAGTTATTTATACACCCTTTCATATCAATAAAAATATTTCGTGTTATTCTAAATTTCAACATGGTCTCAAAGTCTAATTTCCCATAAAAAACTGTTTAATATCTATCGTGTGGATTTGAAGGCTCTGGTTCCCCTAGTTGTCACTGTTTTTCACCCTAACTGTCGTCGATTCCCCACTTCCCTATTCGTTTTTTAAAGGTTGTTGTAGTTTATCTTTTTGAAAAGTAGTTCCAACTGCTGGACCTCCCTCCGCTGAAGAGTCGATATCTGGACTCCAGTTTCAGACCTTCTTGAATGGCATCTCAGCAGCCAACCTACATGCCCTTCTCATCTGATTCTCTCCCTGTAGGTTGCAACCCTTTTTCTCTACCGTCGAAAATCTTATCTATTAGCAATTTGTCCAGTAGAGAACAACATCCTGATATAGGCCCTCCTCGTTGCAAACCCTTTTCCTATAGTAGACACTCCTTTGGAGCTTTTATCTATTTTCTTCTACAAGTTTTACCCTGGTCCCTATAGGTTGTTTACTTCTCTGCAAACTCCCCTGCAGCATTACCTGGAGGGCTTTCCGCCTACCTAAATGCACCGCAGAAACTGCAGCCAACAATAACCACAGTCAACTAGAAGTCAGTTTTTCTGCAAGTCTACTTCCATGTAAACTCCCCTGCAACATTATCTATAGGAGTCTTCTGCCTACCTACATAAAATGCAAGAACTGCAGTCAAAGACAACCACAATTGTATAACTTCTTGCAAACTCTCCTACAGCATTACCTGTAAGAGTTTTTCGCCTACCTACACTCACTGCAAGAATTGCAGTCAAAGACAACCAGTGTTGTCTACTTTCCTACAAACTCCCCTACAACATTACCTATAGGAGTTTTCCGCCTATCTACAGACACTACAGGAACTGCAATCAAAGACAACCGCAATAAGGGATGAAACTTCAAATTCTACCTCACATGATTTTTATCGCTCTTTCTTTGATGTATTCTAATCCAAGTTGAGCATGATTTTCAACCATGTTTCAACTCGAGGAGAGTTAGAAGGTATATTAAGAAATAATTTATTTCTGTTAAAAAGATAAATATTAGATTTATTTCCTAATATAATATTATTTCCTTTCTTATTTTAAATTTACTTTCTTGGATTGAATTTCTTTCCTTTCCTATTTTATGTTGTTTTTTTTTTATCTCCAAATAATTAATATGAATTTATTAATTAAGAATATTAGATGTTATATCTTTTCTTCCATATTATTTTTTTTATTATTTTTATATTCTATGATTCGTATATGAGTTATTTATACTTTCTTTCATATTAATAAAAATATTTCGCATTAATCTGAATTTCAACAAAGCCTCAAATTATAGTTAAGTAACCTTAACACTGCAAAGTCTTCTATGATTCCACATTCCAATATATGATTGTAATCTCCTGTGTTAACCAACTTCTTCTAATTTGCGGTCAAAAGTCTTAGATCACAAGCGATTTTAACTTTCAAGTGGCCATCAGGAAAATAAATGAGATTTGAAAAGTTAACACACCAACAAACATCTAAAAAGTCTAGGGCATTCTCATGGAATGAGCATAAATCTTCATTATTAATCAAAGAAACAAAAATACTTGTTTCCTATACAATCCTAAGGAAAACATAAAAGATCTCATTGACAGAAATTCAAAGTTTATAAATAAAAGAAAATTACAACCAGGATTGAACTCCTCTCGCTCCAAGACTTCTCTCCTCTCTTATCCTTGGCTTCCTTGATTCTCTCCTCACAATTTGCATTCACTCACACAAACATACCAAGTGGTATCTCCCCTCTCACACGAGGGAAAAGCTTTCTTCTTGAGGTGTTCAAAGTCTCCCTCAAGGTTCACTTCCTCCTCAAGTGTTCAATCTCTCAACATCATGAAAAAGTCCCCTTTAGTGAAGAAAATTTGTTATTTTATCATCTCCCCCAACCGAACTCTCAATGAAACTACCAAAAACCACCCTAAGTCGGCATGGGACGAGGAGGCACTAGCTAGTTAATGCTGGGAAGTTGGCTACAGGCACTGCGAAGTCGGTTCAAGGGCCGCATTTCGTAGCTTCAGATCATTGAATTAGGGTATCAGGCACAGCGGCCCTGATGTTGGGGGAAATGGCGCTTGGGCCCTAGCATTGCAATTCATGCGCTCTGTTCTTGTCATTGTAAATGACTACATAAGGAATTTGTGGTGCTTGTTTGTGTAGCTTCGTGGCGCTGATCTCTGGTGTTGGGTGCTGGGAGGAATGAGGAAACTTATTCGAAAGATTCAAAACAAAACTTAGAACAAAAGCACAGAAATAAGAAGGAACGAAAAGCACAAAGAACGCAAAATTTAATGTGAAAAAAAAACCCGAGAATGGAAGAAAATCATTGAGTCACACTATATCAAGAACCCCATCATGAAGAAAATAAGAAAATTTATATAAATTATACCTCACTTTGAAACTCAAGAACAATCCTTCCTCTCACTCTTACATAAGAGAAAACAAAATCCCATCCTTAATACTCAGGCTAAATCCCACAACAAAGCCGAAACATAAAATTTAAATTGCTTGAATCGGTTACAAGCATGGCAGCATTACGATAGGGAATAATAGCGTTGCATAGGGTCGTTGTAGAATTGCATCCAAGTACTACAATGCAACGCTCTCGAATTTTCAAACTTGGATTTGACACTACAGTGTTATTGGCCTCGGCGCTGAGATGTTACGTCTGGGAGCTCACCTTCGGGTGCTAGAGTGTCATGCTCTTGAGTTTGAACTTGTACCTATCACAACAACGCTGCCTTCTAGGCACTGGGCGTTGTGTGCAAAAATAAAACTTTACAAGGGCAACACCCCTTAACCAAATAAAATGTACACCCTCAGTGCCCCCGAACAAACTCACTGTCAAGCTTGAACAGTAAAACTAATGACTTTGAGTAGTCAATTGATTAACATAATTAGGTTCCACATAATAACACCGAGACACTAGGCCTCTAACGTTAGAATGTCTTCTCTAGATTTAGCAGGAAAGTAAGGTGCTACAGGCATTGAGTGCTCTCCATTGATGTTAGAGTGCTAGCCTGCTGACAAAAATTAGGCTCCATGTACTCCAACTGTTGGATTCTTCCTTGTATACTGCATATAATATAACCCAGAAAAATATATACATCAAAAGAATGAAATACACATGGAACATAATATCACATTGTACACACAAAAAAAAAATTTCAAACTTAAACATTACTTGCCCGTAATTAATTTAAGGCTTAAAAATTAATGTTTGAAGTTCATGATAAATATTGCCTTAGGATTGCATTGTTCTTTAACAATAAAGTAAATAGATAAATCAAATTACACAAATAGCCTTTCAGGATTTAATTATTATTATTACATAATTTCCCAACATTACTTATATTAATATTCCTTAACATAATTATTATTGAATCACTTATGTATATCTAATCAAAATAATTTTAATTCTTTAATATATATAATTCAATTGTACTTATCAATCAAATAATTTTAATTTAATTATTCCCTTCTAAAATATAATATTCTAAATTTCAATTAAAAAAGTTTTTTACTCTTTGATTCTTAGAAAAGATGATTAATAACAAATTTAGATTTATAGCTTAATCCCGAGCTACGTCTCAAGGCTCCTAAATTTTTATCTGGTAAATTCTTGAGTCATTTCTTTATTTTTTTTTTATTTTCTTTTCTCTTTCTTTTTTAAATAGGATTATTATATCTGGTCTTTTTTTTTTTTTGCATTTACTTTAAATATCAATTCTTTTCGAAGTCAAATTACCCAATAACTCCCAAATTTTGTTCAAAATATTATAGTTCAAGAGATGCTAACTTTAATTAAATTATTTAGATTGATAACTACTAAATTATATATATGTTATGAATTAATTATATATATAATTAGTAAATGTTTAAGAATCATTATATAAAAAAATTATAAATTAGATTAAGAGGTTACTAAAAATTCATTGTCCGGAGTTTTGGCCTCAAACGTTTAAAAAATTTCTTAATATCAAAAGTAGTACACGCTTATCAAAAGTAGTTCTATGCTTAAGGCCTCTGGTTATATGGGTCACTAAAAATCAAAAGAAAAAAAGAAAAAAGGAAGATCAACAAAAAGATTCAAAGCAACTAATGGAAGGCGAGATTATATGCAATGAAACCCTAGAGATCTCTCCCTGTTACCCTGTGGCAAATTCTCTGAATGATGGCGTGTAAAAGGAAAAGAGGCAAAAGGGGCATTTATAGAAAAATAGTCAGGTGGCACTGCGATGGGGGTGCTATGGCGCTCGGTTTACAGAGAGGGCGCATGGGCACAGGGTAGGGGGCTTGGCGGCATTGAGTCAATTAAAATGGCAAATGTACTTATTCAAGAGCATTCAAGGGCATTAAGTTATTCTGCAGGGATTCAAGCCAACCGCCTGTAATTTGATTTGGGTGGCGCGCGGGTGGACGCAGTGACACTACATAAGATTTCAAATAAGCAAATGAGATCAAAGATACGTGTAATAAGTGACAGCGCGGAGGCTCTAGCTGCAACATTGGAAGGGAAACAAAGGAAACTTGGCGCATGAATGGAACACAATAACACTCAAATTAGAAATCACACAAATGCAACTTTTACCAAGTCCACCTAAAGCACACATGTATAACTATGAAAAATAATCAAACACACTAACAAAATTAATAAGATAATATTTTGGATTGCCTCCTAAGTAGCGCTTAGTTTAATGTCCCTCATTCTCAGTGTCAAATTTTTAATTGGGCTAACATAATTCAATGATTTCTCTAAAACCCCCCCCCCCCCCCCCCCCCCCCCCCCCCCAAAAAAAAAAAAAAAAAAAATTTAAGCTCTATCCATTAACTTTAAAAGTACAAACAATTTTTATATCCTCAATATCAACAACTCCAAAGGGGTATACCTTTACTACAGTGAATAGGCCAAACCGTCTAAACTTTAACTTCACAAAAACAAATTTTAAATGGGAACTATAAGCTCCTGTCCAGGCTCAATTTCTCTTCTGATTATGTCATTTTTTTTCATATGTTTTTTATACATTTTGACATTTTCATATGCTTGCATTCTAATCTCTTCTAATTCATACAATTGTAGTAATTGATTGCCAAATCCTTTAAATTATAATTGAATTTCTTAATTGTATAATAATCCTTATGTTTTAATTTAACGAGTAAATGACAGATTTTTCCAAAAATCAGCCTATACAAAGACATACCTATGGAAGTCTTCAAAACAGTCAAATAGGCCCATAGTGCATCATACAACCTAAGGAATCAATCCTTCCTACTAAGACTAACAATAGTTTTTAGAATCATATTAATCTCCCTACTTGAACTTTTTGCAAAACCATTAGACTGAGGATGATTTGTAGTAAAAATCCTATAATTTATTCCATATTTTGCAATCAATCTCTCGTTTCTTTTATTATAGCAGTGACTCCCTCAATCGCTAATAATAAATTTGGGTACTCTAAACATGTGAAAAATGAATTATTTTTAAACTAGTTTAACAACTCGTGAATCAGACATTAGGAGTCATTGCTCAATCCACTTTAAGATGTAATCTGCTATAATCAAAATTCATTGATTTCCTAAAGACGTATAAAAGGTCCATAAAGTTTATAACCAAAACATAAAAAATCTCAACTTCTAAAATGTATTTGAAATAAATTTCATGTCTCTTTAAAATATTTCATACACATTAACATTTATCACATCTATTAATATATTCATTAACATCTTTAAATATGGAATGCTAATAAAATCCTGATTGTAAAATTTTAAAAGCATTTCTAAAACCTCCAAAATGCCTTCAAATTATGAATCATGACAAAGTTTAATAAAGTTTTCTAATTCTTCTAGAGGCACACACCTCATAATGATTTGGTCTTTACACTTCATAAATAGTCGAGGCTCATTACAAAAATAGAATCTAGCATCTGAAACAAATTTCTTCCATTGGTGATGAGACAAATCGTAAGGAATTATTTCACTAACAATATAATTAACTATGTCTATATATCAACAAATATTTTTTTCAGAAATGGCAAGCAAATTTTTCATCAAAAAACTTTCATTAATTTCATCATGCAATGATTGTAGTTTTCCGGCTCAAGTCTAGATAAATGATATGTTATATTTTCGGTACTCTTCCTATCAACTATCTTTATATCAAACTCTTGTAACAGAAATATTCATCTAATTAAATGTGGTTTAATAACCTTCTTAGTTACTGTATATTTAAAAGTTAAGAGGTCTCTATAAACTTTGATTGTGGTACCAATCCATTAAGCAAAAAAATTAGCAAATGTGAATGCTATTACTAGTAACTCTTTTTCAATGATAGTGTAATTGATTTGTGAGTCATTTAAAATTCCAATAACATAGTATATCTTGTGAAAAACATTTCCTTTACTTTGGCCTAGTACAAATCCCAATCAGGTGCAACTATAACTGATATTGTGATTAATTTTGTGTTAATAAGTTAAAATTTGTAAGGCATTTACCAATATAATCAAGAGGCACGCTATTCTCTAGTACATGACACAATCGTCTAAAGATTTTAGAAAAAACTTTAATATATCTACAATAGAATCCAACATGCCTTAAGAAACTCATAATGCCTTTTATAAAAGTGAATAGGGGCAATCTTTTATAACCTTAATCTTAGCCAATTCTACCTCCATCCCTTTTTAATAAAATTGTTTTAAAATTATGCTTTTAGTGACCACGAATTGAAATATTTCAAAGTGCAGCACAAGATTAGTCGCTTCAAATATTTGCAAAACTTTTATTAAATGATCAAGAAATGCATCAAAAGAGGTGACAAAGACAAAAAAAATTATTCATGAACACCTCAATCCCCCTCTTAGTAAGATCAAAAAATATAGATATCATACATTTTTAAAATGTGACAAGGGTATTGCATAGTCTAAAAACATTCTCCTAAAAGCAAAGGTTCAAGAAAAGGCAAAGGAATTGTCTTGATCTTCGTGTGCTATAAAAATTTGGTGATATCCTAAATATCCATCTCGAAAACAAAAAAATATCATACTAGTCAATCTAATACCTGAACAAGACAAGGCAAGGTAAAATGATTATTCGTAGTAGATTTATTTGACTTCCTATAGTTAATGAAAATTCTTCAATCGATGACAGACCTAACGAGAATAAATTTATTTATATCATTTTTCACTACGGTAACTCCTTTTTTAGGAACATGAATAATTGGGCTCACCTAAGTACTATTAGATATGGTTTAAATGATATATGCATCTAATCATTTGAGAATATCTTTTTTCAATGTATCTTTCACAATTGAATTAAGCATTCTTTGGAGATTAGCCTTTGATTAATCATTTTCTTCCATTAATATTTTATGCATTTATAAAGAAGGGCTTATTCTTTTAATATATGTTATGCTCCAACCAAATAGTTTTCTAAATTTCCTCAATACTCTCATTAACTTTCTCTTGTAATTTACCAAAGCAAAAGAAATAATTATGAGCAAAATTGAAAATTCTCCTACAGAAAAATACTTCAAGTGTTTTGGGAAAACCTTAATTTCTAATTTTGGTGCTTCAACAATAGAAGATATTATAGTTTTAAAATTGGATGGGGTGTCGAATGGCTCAAACTTATCACTAATCACTTTATGAATTGCATCCAATAATAGAGTTGATTCTTCATTGGGATTTTTCACAATTATCCTCAATCACATCCTGCTCTATTGGGCCCATTCCGAAATCTCATGAAATTGACTTCTAACAAACCCCTCCATCACATTTACTCCATAGCAAGTATCATCCATAGGATCTTCAGGAAACTTCATTGATTTCAAAATATTAAAAATACCTTCATGATCAATCACTCATAATAAATTCCCCTTTTGAACATCTATCATTGACTTTCTAGTAACTAAGAAATGTCTATTTAATATGATTGTGATTTCCTTATTTTCCTTCATATCAAAAAACATGAAATCTCCCGGCAAAATAAATCTATCCATCTTAATAAAGATATCTTGTATTGTTCCTTAGGATAAGTAAAAAATCAATCTACTAATTGAAGGGCTATAGTGATAGGTTAAACTTCTCTTAAAAATTAATAAAGACGTGAGATTAATACTAGCTCCAATGTCACGTTAATCTTTCTCAAAGAACTTATTTCTTATGAAACACGTAATTATGAAATTACTCACAATTAATAGAATTTTTAATTTTTTATGAAGATTTTTCTATAGGATAATGCTACACTCTTCAATCAGGGTCACATTCTTATAATCACCTAATTTTTGTTTCTTATTAAGTGTGTTTTTCATGAACACTAAACATTTGTTCTAAAACTTTTGCAAATGGGATATTAATAATTAACGTTTTGAACACATCTAAAAATTTAGAGAAATGTTGGTATGGCTTATGCTTCTAATATTTTTAGGAAATTAGTGGTGGGGGTCTCTCTGATTCTTACCTAGGAGGTGGGGGTGTTTTACTTAAGTTTAATTTTTTCACTAGGTTCTCAGACCACGGTCACCTCTTTTATGCTAGGCTCTTCCCTATTTGCCTCATCTAACTTCTTCCCACTTCTCAACTTTACATGGCTTTACAATGCTCGTTTCCTTATTCTTCGGGATTCACTTTAGCGTTACTAGGCAACGCTTCTTGGGGTTTATTATTTAATAAATTTACTTAACTTCCCCAATATATTTTTAATACTCCTTATGGTTGCAACTTGACTTCACAACTAGTATCCCATTTGTAACATTAATTCTTCCAAAGATAATTTATCTTCAAAATGATTATTAGAAGTGAATCGTGATGGATAAGTCGATCTCGGGTTGAGATTATTTATGTAGTTATTCCAATTGCCAGCAAAATTTCGTTGATTGCTCCCCGTCTTTGATTTCTAACATTTTGGTTGTTATCTCAATTAAAGTTCAGATGATTTCTCCAACAAGAATTGTAAATATTATAATAGAGATTGTCGGGTTTATTGTTTATAGCTTAAATAACTCCAAAATTAGAACACTAAGACTTACCAACTGTTCATAGGCATTTTCTTCAATTACTAGTAATTCTGGTGCAAAATTCAAGCCGAAGTTATCTAATTTCTTAGATATGTTTGCTATGTGTGAAAAAAGAATAAGTTGGATATCTTATTTATGAAGATTGGCTACTCCAACATTAGAACACAAAGACTTACTAACTGTTCATAAGCATTTTCTTCAATTACTAGTAATTCTGGTGCAAAATTCAAGCCGAAGTTATCTAATTTCTTAAATAACTCCAAAATTAGAACACTAAGACTTATTAACTGTTCATAAGCATTTTCTTCAATTACTAGTAATTCTGGTGCAAAATTCAAGCCGAAGTTATCTAATTTCTTAGATATGTTTGATATGTATGAAAAAAGAATAAGTTTGATATCTTATTTATGAATATTGGCTACTCTCCCAAGACTGACTCTCTCAAACCATTGAAATCATTAGTAGCAATTTTATCCATAAGTGCAAATGCCTCCTCAAATGGCATGCTCCAACATTTATTATAAATCTTAATAATCCCACCAATCCATCATAAAAAAATTTATATAATTAACCAATTAAGTACGGAATGGTATGGGCATTTTCTAAAAAACTCCTTAAATCTCTCATAGGTTTTATATATTGATTTACTATCCATCTGAGTGAATGAGATAATATCATTTCTGAGCTTAACTATTTCCTCTCAAAACATGAGAAAAAACTTTTCCTTTTTAAGTGTTTGGCGGCTCCCTCCAAGGTTTGCTTCCTCCTTAAGTGTTCAACCTCTCATTGTCGCGAAGAAGCCCCTCTTAGTAAAAAAAATTGTTATCTTATCATCTGCCCTGGTTGAACCATCAACAAAACCACCAAATCACCCTAAGTCGGTAGGGGTTGCGGCGGCATTAGCTATAAATGCGACGACATTGGCTTGGGTGTTGAGTTTCGTGGCTCAAGGTCATCAAATTAAGGAATTGGCCACAACAACACTTTTGCTTAGTGACGGGGTGCTTGGGTCCCAATGCCGCAATGTCTTGCGCTCTATCTTTTTCAACCGGAAATGGTTATATAGGGCGCTAAGGTGCTTGTCTAGGTAGTGTTGCGACACTGTAGCAATTGGCTTCTCACATATAGATGCCATCTTCTCTGAGTTTTGCATGGAAGTTAGTTGCCTCAAGTGCAGTGGCGCTAACCCACTAACGTAACTCAATTTGTGTTCTAAGTGTTGGATCTTCCTGCATACAAAATATAATACCGCACGTAATCTAGAAATATATAAAAATGACACCAAAAGTATAAAAAACACTGAAAATAATATCATATTTTTCACAATTCAAAAATTCAACACAAACAACCTCCAACTTTCAAAGCAGGCCGACTTTTCTCATTCCTGATGAGAAGATTTCTACACATACTAAGTTCATCATCCTCACATTTATTAGCATGACTCATTCATCATTAGCATGTCATCCAAGGCTCTCCTTAAAGCCAATTATATCAAGTGATCCTCGTCTCAAGAGAGACATACCATATTAATGGGTTTCTTATGCAGATGTTAAAATAATCCCCCACTTTGAATGTCTGTGGAACCTCCTATTGCTTAGTTTGGATTTCATTCCCACAATTTCGGCTTATATATTATTTCAACCAATCTACAATATTCTACCATGCCTCAATTTTTTAAAAGACTCTACAGAGGGATAATGCAACAATTTGTAACATTAGACCCCCTATGGCTAGAGTAAATAAAAAAAATGACATTATTGCTCTATTTCATAAAGATGTGTGATTAAGTCTTCATCATCTAAACATTGGCAGAAGATGAAATTCAAAAATATTCCGTTATATTACCCATTCTGCCTCCTCCATCACATGAATATTGGACATAAACACTCCTATAATTTTAAGGCTCGTCCCAAGCTTAAGAAAATCTCGGATTTAATCACAAGACCCTCTATCTTCTGACATTTCATTGAAAACCCTTCTTCTGTTCAAATATGTTCTCAAAACCTGATGTTTGGTTTGATTTCTACCCAGAAGAGAGTGGTTAAAGATTATGCTCTTAACAGCTTCTTAATATTGATCACTTCATCTACTACTAAAATTATCACTGACAATCTCCTCTTCAAGTTCTGAAAACACATTATTTTGGACTCTCTAGAGGATAGGAGATATTCCTTATGCCAGGAGAAACAAAAATTAGAAGAAAATCTATACTCATTCTCTCATTTTCACTAGTTTGAAGTTAGGCATTCAAAAAAATTTCTCTGTAGTTTTTCTACCGAATTATACTTCCTTTTTCTCTATCAATTTTTGATATATGTCCTTGATGTAATCATGCCATTATATAATTAATATATTATGCTTTATAAGAAAATAAAATAAAAAATAAACTTTAATTGATAACACATCATAACAAAACAGTGTAATTAAAAACATCACATTACAACACGACACAACAATTTTACCAAATAATCATCTATTTATATGATAACATGGCAAATCATAACAATACAATAAAACCAGCACAAAAAAATGATTAGTAGCCTTTCCAAGTGGGGCGCGCACATACAAATAGATAGATAGATAGACACGCACACATGCGTGCACATAATTCCTTCTTTATTCTAAAATTCAACTCTTTAATCAAGTGAAAGACTTGATGAATTTTATGAATGATTAGCCTTGCTCAGTTGAAAGACTGCGCTTCCAAGTGAATGTCTCCTTTCTAACTTCATTTTCCTCTCTATATTCTCCATCAATGTTGTTTTAATCATTGACTTGAAAATGAGATTATGATAGAACCAGTTTGCCACAATCTATATTTTGTAAATTGTGTGTATTTCAATCAAGGTGGCTTTCTTGAGCCTAATTTTAACCTTTAATTTTAATAAAATATCTTATATCTTGGTTTGAATTGATTTCTTTCATGTTTTCCATTTTTACCAAAGAATGCAATACTTATTTTGGAATAATATATTCCGTCCAGCAAATTACTCAACATTTGGTGCATGATTTTTCTCATCTCACAATAAGTTTAAATTAAGATGCTTTGTATCACCATTCATTAAACATTAATTTTACCTACCATCACAATGATGTATTATACTACCATAGTTCTACATAATAACACCACAAAAATATGATTACTCATGAACTTGTCATGTTGGTATTCTTCCAAGCTAATCTAATTGATAGTTAATCCCATGCTAATTATAAAAACACTACGGGAAACCAAATTCCTCAATTATAACAAACAACTGAGTAGAAAAATCATAAAGAAAACATCAAAAGTATGAAAGTCAACAAAAAAGGTTGATGGAAAGTAAACACTTTAGTTACTAAAAGGTACAAGGGCTGATCAAGCCAACTATCATTTTAAATGTTTTTTTAGTTTCATCCCCCCGTTTCTGAAGAGGGGGAGAAAATTGCCATTTTGACCAACTTAACAAAGTAACAGTTCAACAATTAACCCCGGTGAACTACATGAATTATAACCTTATGGCAACTAAAATTTGCTTAATAAAACCAAACATCTAATAAAGAAAGCTTCTTGAAGGGAACTTATATTCCAAAGCCAAAGAGAGCTCTTATCTTATGAAAGATCAGCTCTCTCCATCCCTTCTCTGTGTTCTCGACCACTGTAGAATTCCCAAACCTGTACACCAGATGAAAAAAAAATGATGGGATTTGAACTTTAATTAAAACAAATAAGTTGCAATGTCAAAATATCAATTAGGTAAAAGCAAAAAGGTTCTAGAAAAAAAAAACTAAATAAAAAAAAAGTAAAAGAATCAGGTAATCAAATTGGGCATCTATGGCAGCAAAAGTTGCAAGAAAAGATAAAAACTCACCTATCATCTTGAGGAACTCCAGTCTGAGTTAGCTTGACAATTGCAATACCAGGCTCTGGCTCATCAAAATCAAGCCTTACCTGCACTAAGGAAATGGATCAATCTTGGAACTTAAATATAATTGGCACATTAATCTTCAAATTAACAGCTATATCTTCTCACCGATGAATATATACCATCAACCCAGTTATTGAATCTCCATTTCTGCACAATTAATTTCCCTTCCTGCAACTCCTCGTTTATTCCGGTAATCGACCCATCAAAGAGACTGAATTGACCACCAACCTCCTTGCTGATCATAGCATTGCTCTGAGTGAAGCCTTTCCACCTATTCTCATCCATCAATATCTCATAAATGTCCCTGGCCCTGCAGCTAAACCTCTCAGTCAACTTAATTGTTTTGAATCCCTCCTTCTCCTTCTTCGGCTTCTTTACTGGAATATCGGCTGATTCCTTGCTCGCTGTCAGTGGGACGGCAGCTTTCTTCACAGACGATAAAGGAGGGATTTTCTCCTCCAGCTCGTCCTTGGCCGGGCCACCCTTTGACATAGCCAGCACGTATGACCGGATCTTCTCAAGAACGACGGGCTTTCCTTTCGCAATGAAAGCGTCTTTGATCCGGCGACCGATAGGCCCATCGTCATCACGAACGGTGATTCGGACCTCAGGATCGTCGCCGGCGTTCTCGTCAGCCAGGTAAGGGACCTCAAAGGATCCGGTAAGGCGAAGAAGAGGCTCGGCGTTGCCGTCTACGCTGGAGGAATCGCTGCGTGTCTCCGCTTCGAAGGAGAGGGAGAGGGAGAGTTCGTAGCCGGGGATGACCTTGCCCTTCCGAACGTTGACGTATGCTTCTCCATCAAGCTTGTCCAGAGTTTTGGTGCGGATGAAGATGCCACCCTCTCCGTTGAGGAGGGTGAGGTCGGAGAGAAGGGAAGATAAGAGCGATCGCGACCATTCGAGGCAGTCACGCTCCACCCAATGCCAATTATGCACGTTAGTGCCGTCTGCGCGCTCAGACACGATCCATCGCTTGTCGCCCTCGCCGTACTTCGCCATGGTTGCTAGGGTTTCCGTAAGATTTGAACAAGGGCGTATTGTGTTCGAGAAAATGGCAACAGAGCTGGACTTCGGTTGGCAATGGGTGCTGATGAATAAAAAAGAGCAGCGGATTTCTGGATGCTTCGAACTAGAAAGGTCTGGAAGTTGTTTGGTTTAGAATGTGAGGAGAAAATGCTACATAGTCAAAATTAATCGAATGTGTAACTACTTTATTTAAATAATTTTAAGGTTGAATTTCACGATTATCCTATCCCAAAAAAATGATAATAATAACAATAAATTTAAGCTAAATTTGTTATATATCGGGTTCGAAAGACGCTACACCATGACAACTCAGGACATGAGGAAATGATTTGAACATGTTTTTTATTTTCAAATAACGGCTTACATTACAAATAAAAATGAAATGTAAATTTTATTAATTTTGAAAGTTCAACAATATAACTTGGATTGAAAATAGAAATTTAGCTGAATCAAAATATATTAGACAACATGAAACCACTATCCAGACCCAACAAAGAATATGCGGTAGCTAAAACAAATACTAAAACAAAAAACAAAAAATATAAAACTATAACTGAAAATTTTGCTCCAATGGAGAGAATCTTATTGGTAGTTAAATAGAACTTGTTATGCAAAAATCAAGAATGAGTTTGATAAATCCAATAAATAACAACAATCTATTAAAATATAAACGACAAGGGGAATGCAGAATGCAGTATGAACAACAAGGAGGAATCATTGTGTGTATATACAACACAGTAAGAAAAACAAGAATGGGTGAATATCAAATATATATATATCATACAAAACATACAACTGTCCTCAATCAAATTTCTTATCATTTTGCTTTCATTTGTATTTACATAGACAATTAGTTTCAATAGACACCCTGAAACCGGGAAGGTTGAATACCAACTCAAGAAAACCTGATAATTTCTTGTAGAGTTGTCACTCTATAGGTCAGTCAGCCCAGCAAGCCAAAATCCAAAAGGGTGTTACTGACCTACCATCACACATAAGCATGTCCATTTATTTCAGGGGTATAACTTGTAAGATGTATTTAATTTTACACATGCTTGTGATATAGCGTGAATTCACATGCAGGTTCATAAAATGCAAGAAAAGAAAATTATTATAATTGCATGATTACTCAAATAAATAATAATAAATTAAGATTGTTAGTAATTTCATCATGAACAATAAAATATGCATATAATAAGTGCAACATCATAATTGAAGTAACAAGGGTAGGACTGACAAAATATTATAAATGGATGTGATTCTACTACAATTAAGAAAAAAAACTCTCTTAACTAAGAAAGGTGCATTTATACTCCAATAAACAACAATTACTTACTTTTAGGTGGAAATCGTGATACTTTTACGAATTCAATAGCGTAACAAGATATTGTACGTAATTTAAATAATTATGAAATTAGCCTTATTTATTTACTAAATTAAGTGCAATCAAATCTACCTTTATTATTATCATTATTGTTATTTATTAAATTATTAGTAAAGTATAATAAAAAAAATAATTGTAAGTTAACCTAACAAAATGATATTCAAGCTTATAAATTCTTAAATCTCATTTCTTCTTTGTTTTGTTTGAAATTGTGGGTTATGATAACCCATTGGAACATAGTTTCACGAGATTTAGGGTATGTTTAGGGGTAACTGCAGATTATTTATAATCAATTTATTTATAGATTATCCTGACAATCTGATAATCTGCTGATTGTTCTGATAAGCTGACTGGTTATTTGTAGGATCTTATTTCAGAACAACTTTTTTGTAGTTGTTTATGGCTAAATGATCATTATGCCCCTGTTAAATAATATTGTTTGCAATAGAACTATATGGGCAATATATAATTGATACGACAGAAGCAGAAACCAATACAGAACAATTAAAAAAATAAGATATAATCCCCACTTACACGTGAGTATCAAAATTGATAAAATAAAAAGAAAAACAATTACAAATAAAATAAAAATGATTAAAATATTGATTTTAAAACCCCTATGACATTTGCCATCAGCTGTACTGTCCTTCTGGAAACCATCGGCCCAATGAAAGAAATTTCATCTCACAGAAACGCCCCCTGCGGTAACCGTAGAACTGTCTTCCGTAGTTGTGATTTTCTTAATCTATGTTTTTATGCATAATATTTAGTTTTCAAATGTATAAGTGCATATATTCATAACACTTAAATTCCATTGTATTTGCATTCATAACACCTAAAATTCACTTGCCATGCATGCAAGTTTTCTCGTTCCCACATATTTATATGTACAAACAATTAATTTTAAATACAGCTGTTTTCCTCGAGCCTTATGTGTTCACATGCACAATACTTGAATCCAAATGCACATTTTCTTATTTTCCCAAATCCTTAACGTATTTACACACGTAACACCTAAAATCTAAATATATGATACTTACAGATTTTGCATAATCCAATGTATTTACATACTTGACACTTAATTGAAAAGTGTAATTTTCAGATTTTCATAATATTTACATATATAAGACTTAATTTAAATGTATCAGTTTCAGATTTCTAGTATTTCACATATATAGCACCTAAGCTTTAAATTAATTTTATAGGTTAATTAAGTTCTCAAGTTTTTACATATATAGTACATAAACAATAACATATATGCGCAGATATCTTAATCCTTGAGTATTTACATATGTTATATTTGAATTCCAAATGAAATTTGTTGATTTTCTTCAATTCTTATATATTTACATATGTAACACGTAATTCTGAAATATGCCCATGCATTATATATATTACACTTTAACTTTAAGATGTATACATGTTTAATTCTTGTATGTTCATGTATATATCATATGAACTTAGAAATCTGTATACGAGATTGTCTAATTCTTACATATTTACATATATAAACTTTAAAAGCAAGTATTTACATATCTAACACCAAAATTTAAATGTGAAGCCACAGATCTCTTAAATCCTTAAGTATTTACATGCGTAGCACTTGAAATCGTATTCTGAATCTGAGATTTTGTCGAATTTTCATCGTATTTACATATCCGATACTTGAAATCATATGGGAAATTTCAGATTTTCTGTATTTTCATGTATTTACATATCTAACATTTAAATTTAAACATAAAGCTTCAAATTTTGTAATCTTCTGATTATAAGAATGAGTTTTACTTGCATTTAGCAG
>NW_018252152.1:70721-79700 GCF_001263595.1 Phalaenopsis equestris | reverse complement strand
GAATTTCATTAACACTTGGATAGTTTGCTTTTGGAGCGCGCTGCAACTACCATTGACAGTAGTTTTTCCAACAATTTTTGATAAATTATAGTAAATTGGGTGATTTTTGATTTCTTAGAATGTATTTGAAGCCTAGCTAAAATCTGATTTTTGCTCAGCTCGTTATTGCAAGTTTGTTTTCTTTAATCTTGGATTAGATCTGGTTGTGTTATTAGTTTTCATCCAGGTTCTTTGCAGTCTGAAATCTAGATTACTACCCATATAATGGTAGAGGAGCGGTTCCTTGACGAAAATTTATCAGAGAAATGCATACAGTATTGCCTTGTTAGTTCTCCCTGGTTATGAAGGCGCTGTTAGTTTTAACGCAATTGTGAAGGCACTCTGCATCGTGTTTTCTTCGATCTCTGTCAATGTTATTTATTTTATGCTGACATAAATTCCATTATTTTTGAATATGTTACTGTCATTCTTGTTGTAGTTGGATGCTTCTATGGTGTATGGTGTTTGCCGTTGTAACTGTCATTCCAAGTCCAATGTGGAGGGAATTAGATGGGAAGGGGATCCAGTCGGTAGATGGATTCTGGTGTTTTGTTGAAGAAAACGGAATACTTCATTCATGACTTCATATATGTTAGTCCTTATTGTTTTGTTGAAGAGGATAAGGAGCAGGAGACATTTAAGGCTAGCAGGAATATTGGACTTAGAGCATATGTTGTCTACCCAATATTGGAAATTTCTTTTCGCGAAGGT
The DNA here is from genome assembly GCF_001263595.1 of Phalaenopsis equestris. Lineage (NCBI taxonomy): Eukaryota > Viridiplantae > Streptophyta > Magnoliopsida > Asparagales > Orchidaceae > Phalaenopsis > Phalaenopsis equestris. The sequence continues at coordinate 78,950 of NW_018252152.1, read as the reverse complement.
GCTAGAAAACCAACTCAACATGCTCTTATTAAAGTCAGAATATTCTATAGACCAGAAGATATTTCAGTAGTGTAAGAGCTTGTTTGAGCTCTAGCCTGTTAATGAAAGCCATGGTCAAGCTCGGCTTGAGCTCGATTCATATTAACATTGTTGGGCTAGTTAAAGAGTACTTTATTTAAGAAATTAGAATAGATACACGAATTTTGACTTTTTCTTGTTTGGTTATTATTAAACTCAGTAAAATTAAAACACACTCGAATTTATATTTTCCCAAAATAGTTAAAAAATCCTCCATTAAAAAATACTGTCAAAATCGGACGGAAAGCCAAAATCTCGTGCATCTCTTTCCCCTTACGTTTGGAAAAATATTACATCAAGACTCCGAGCTTAGAACTACGTTCGGATTGAAATATCCCACTGTGTTACATGAATATTTCATCTGCGTATTCGTAAAAAATGAATCGTTATTCGAGTATTATATGATGCTATTCGATTATTTTGCAGTGTTATTGGAATATTCACCACGTTACTTGATTTTGAGATATGTTATTCGGCATATTCCCCGTGTTATTTCAATTTCGACTGTGTTATTGGAATATTATGTTATTGAAATAACACAACATCAAATGAAGTATCTCTAAATCAAGCAACGCAGGAGAATATTTCAATAATACCATAAAATAATTGAATAACATGATGATATAGTAGTGGAATAATAATACTTCATTTCTTACGAATAATAGAGATGAGAAGCGAGATATTCTAAGCATAGCAAAATCCGAACATAGGTCTAAGTTCGGAGTCCTGCCTGATGTAATATTTTTCGCTTACGTTCGCGCAAAATCCATCATGCTGCCTCGCGATGCTGCCTCCCCTCCCTTCCGTCGCTGCGGCCGGCGTCCAGTCTGCAGGTACAAGTTTATTTATGTATTTTTTTCATAAAAATGAGAACTTTGGAGAATCTCAGAAGCAGGGGATCGAGTCCGAGCCGGCGCGCTGTCGGAGGAGACAGTGCTTGCTGCGTGTGTTGAGACGGGAAGATCATTTTCTACTGCTGCTTCTTCTTCTTCTTGTACTTTCTGTCGTCGATTTGATGAACTAGAAGCGTGGCAGAGACGACGCCGTTGTTAGGGGCATTTGATAGGTTCTTGGCGGAAGGCCAAAGGCGGCGGCAGATGTGGAGGAAAATGAAAAAATAACTCTGAGTGGTTTCAGTGTTATAATTAACCCAGAGAAAGTATTATTCAGACTTGAGAACTAGGTGAGGAAAGCCCTCCGCCACCGCCGCCGGCGACACCACCGCGGTTCGCCGTCGCTTGCATCGCTCCGACCACTTGTCCAGTAAATCTCTAAGTATCCCGTTGAAGTTTCCGCAGACATGGGAGACTATTATATACCTTATAATGATATGAAAAACAAGTAATTTAGTTCACCAATTTGTCAATTAGATTAGACGGGAGGAGTTTTTTAGCCATCTTCATCAACTTTTTGAACCAAAAGATTAAAGATGTTTTCTAAAAGATTTCTATTTGTTGTAAACTTGAACACCCCTTTCTTTGTGCCACATATCAATATAACATTTGGAATCTACTCATCTGGATAAAATATTTTTAGCTTCCTGTTGTTGAACCAAATAACAAAATGTTCGACTGCCTTGCCTTGAGTCAGCTTTAAACAAAAAAGTGAATTATTTTTCTTATCTTAAAAGGAAAATAAATGGCTCTTCTATGGTTCTACATAAGTGAAATGTTATAAAATTAGTTGATAAGTGTTGGGTGGGGCAAATTACAATATCTTTATATTTTATCTTAGCATGAAATATTTTTATATGTAAACTATTTTGATCATGTATATGCATGTGCTATAGAAATGGATGAACGAATAGTAGACAATGATAACTTGTTGGACTATAATAAGCAATATCATTTAATTATTCATGTAGTTGCTACTACCGCAGTGAGTAGTATATAATTATAATTAGATGAAGATAAGAAGTCAAAGAAGAAATTATAATCCTGACTGAGATATTCAATGTCAAATATATCTCTTTAGATTATATCTTGGTTCTGATTCTGATTGTGTAAACATGGTGCGAATGTAAAAAGAATATTTTTTCAAGTTGTGTAATGTACTGCGAACAAGAAGATTCCTTGTCGACACAAGTCATACATGTATAGAAGAACAAGTTGCTATGTTTCTACAGACACTTTGTCGCAGTGTTTGTAATCAAGTCATACAATTCAACTTTCAAAGATCGTGAGAAACTATCAGTAGGTATTTCAATAATATATCATGTCATTCGAGAGTTGTGACATGAAATGCTTAAGCCTTTACTACTCCAAACTCCATATAAAATACAAGTAAATTCTAGATTTATGCCATTTTTTAAGGTACATTCACAAATAACACTTCATGTTACATTTTTTATTTGTTTTTTTTCTAAAATAATTATGTGATTAGGATTGTGTTGGCGCTATAGGCGATACACATATTAAGGATAGATTACCAAAGAAATATGAATCCGCTTTTAGTGGAAGAAAATTATATCCAAGTCAAAATGTGCTAGCAGCAGTGGACTTCGACTTAAGGTTTACATATATTTTAGCAGGTTGGGAAGGTTCAGCCCTACCGTCTTTAGAATTGTAGCAGAACGTCCTAATAGTTTACGTGTTCCAGAAGGTATATAAATTAGGTTCATATTAAATATTATAAATTATTATATTTTTTTAATTAATATCAATTAGTAATTATTGCGGGCAAATACTACATAGCCGATGGTGGTTACTCAACCAAAAAATATTTTCTCTCTATAACGTGCAATAAGATATAACTTAAAGGAGCTTAGTGGCATTACACCAACAAATAATAAGGAGTTATTCAATTTTTGACACTCGTCTCTATGCACAATTGTGGAGCGTGATTTTGGTTCATTGAAGAACCGATTTGCAATTTTAACGAGCGAGCCCTTATTTTCATTTGAAAGCCAAGTTGACATTTTTAGAAGTTGAATTGGTCAGACGAGGTCGTGTTAGAAGAAGATGTGAACATATTTTAGATGACTCTCATGAGTGGCTAGAAAAAAGAGATCACATATCTGTTGTCATGTAGAATTGTATGAATACTATTGACTATTAGCTGAAATGTTATTTAACTTTTATTTTTTGAATTATACTAGTCTCACTTTTGGACTTTAATAGTTTTAAATTTCAAAAAGTAATATCTTTTTTGTGAATAGATATGTCCTTTTGTGTTCGTTGTATGTTCTCTTTGCAAGCAACTTTTTTTCTTCATTAAACAATATACCTTGAATTTGTTGTGACACTGTAAATATTCTTTACATATTTTTAGTTATGTATTTGTAGTATGTTTTTTATTATTGACAAAAATTATGGATACACAACAATCAACCACTCCAACTGCTTCAAAGAACAAGGAAAGAAAAAAATTCATGTGGAACTTAAAGGCTGAGTGGGTCACCAGTTTGTTACTAATTATGGTTGAATATGTTGATTTGAATAGGAGAAGTGCCCAAGGATATAAGGAGTCTGCATATCACAGAGCTGCTCAAAAGCTAAAAGAGAAATTTGGAGTTGAAGTTATAGAGGAGCAGTGTAAGAACTAAATTCGACACCAAAGAACCATTATATTCAAGAATTAAAGAAAAAATCTGACATGTCTTGGCATGAAAATAAAAAAATATATTAATAGGTTTTGAGGAATATATATCTCATATGCAAATATTACTTTGGCTAAAGTATTTTTCTAATAAATCAGAAAATGAAGAAAAGTTCCCTAATTTATGATTATTGTGTCACAGGCTTTTCCTAGAGACACAATGCTTCTGAATGTTTCAATTGCAAATTATATGGAGTTGGATAAGGTATGCGGTGAAGGTCATACCACTGGAGATTGAACATTGTCTGAAAGTAGTCAAATTCCTCTTGACACCCAACAAATAAATTTGGATGATGACAAGATTGAAGCTTTAGGAGATATTGGAGGAGATGCATCACTTTCTATGCAGTTGCCTGAAGTGGAAGTAGAAGAAAGAAGCAAAAAAAAATTGAAGTGGGATATGTCATTTTCCTTGAAGGGGTGTGGTTAAAAAAAGAAAACAAGTTTTAATGATGATCACAACATTCATGACTACATTGCCATGTTGACCAATAATGTTGGTAAATTTTCTGGCGCTATAAAAATTACAGGAGCCTCAGAAGATAGAAAATTGTTCACCAAGTTAATGACAGATTTGTCTAATATTCCAGGTTTCTTAGAGGAAGAAACTGACATTATTTTTGCTAAATTATCAAAGAATATAGTAATTATACATGTATTTCTGTCGAAGTCAATGGAGTCTGGTTAGGTGGACGCAGAATGAGCTAAACAAGTAACCTAGTTCTATGGGGATGAATGAGGGTGTTAGATTGATATTACTTAGCATTTTATCTTGAACATATGCTATGTAGTGAATTTGAATTCATATTTCGGTGTGTTCTTTCAAATTTTTAGGGGTCAATGATCCTGATTTTCTATATAGATAGATATAAAATGCGATTTATGCAATTAATTTTCTTAATAGATATTCTTAATTTGCAACAAAACAAAAAACTTGATCTAAAGCAAGAGTTAGACAAATCTTTCACTATGAAACAAATAAGAATGCATTTATAATATTTTAATATGCGATACTACATAATTATACATATCGTTGTCAAGTAATATAGAACTTTTTGATTAATTCTTGAATATCGATCCCACAGGGAGGACTAATTTTTTATAACAAAATTTTACTTAACAATATTTTACTTAAACTTAAGATGCTAAAATAGAATAAAAGTTCATTTTTTTGTAATTTTTGATAATTGAAAATAAAACAAACAACTAATTAACTTAATTAAAATAATTGCAAGATGAAAATAATATAAATAAAATATCTTTTTTATTATCATGAATCAGTGATAAATATAGAAATTTTGTTATAGAAGTATGTTAAATGTGTTGTGTCAAATATGAACAATAATATTCTTTACCCTTACTAGAGATGCTATAAAAAATATTGACCAATCTATAGTTTGAATAATCTTGAAAACCAACTAGGCAAGGAAGATACTAGCTCTCACCCTAGGGTTCTCTCTTCTCCCTCCACCCGGGGGCTAACATCTCGTATCAAAATCTAAAACTATAAATCAAATTGCTATAAATCAAATTGGGGGCAAATCAAATTGGGGGCTTTAGTCTGTCACTCCAAAGTCCTCTAATTCTACATCCTTTAAGATATATTTCTTTATTTATTTGCACTCAACCCATAAACTACATTCTCATTCATGAAATCAATATGTGATTCTAACCATTTGTTGACTGAGACAATACTATCTCGAATCTTACATGTTCTCACAACAGATATTAACATCTTAATTGACCAAATCAAGAAGTAAATGAAGTACAAAGTTTCAAATCAATACAACTTCTTCCAACATTGAAGTCTAATACTTCACACAACTCTCTTTAAATACTTTATCACTTATCATTATAAGGAAAAAAAATAAAAAAAAATACTCAGAATTCATGGAGAAAACACAACCACACATGTTTAAAAGTAGAAATCATGCACACAAACAAGAAATCTAAATTAAAACTAAGTGTAGATACAAAAATAAACACTTATCTCAAATTCTCTCTATCAAATATCTTGAAGTTCCTTTGAATTCTCTTCCTCCTCTCACAATACAAACTAACACTCAAAATAAAATAAAGTAAAGGTGGCCGACGGCGGCGATGGGCTGTGAAGTTTGATGGATGGCTGACCCCTTTTCTTGGAAAATCTAAGTATTTTCTTATAAAAATCGAAGGGGAGCATTAGTGTCTCTTAAAAAAGGTGTCTTCATTCAATGAATCTTCTAAAAGTTGCATCCTCATAAGCCAGTTGAATGAATTTTCAAGTCCATGGGCTATTTCCCACTTTTTTATCAAGGGTTGTTTCAAACAACTTTTCAAAATTCCGCTCAAATTAAATAATTCATCAAGTAACTACTTCTGACGTTTAAGCGCGGGGTACCTGGCGCTTAGGCGCGGAGCCTCTGGCGCTTAGGCGTCAGACAGGGTGCTTAGGCGCCACAGTTCATTTTTGCACATTTTTTCATTTTTTGCTTCAAATTTGACCCCTTTTCACTTCTTTTAGTATTGTTCATTCTTTTGATTTTACCTGAAAGAAAAACACACAAATATCTTTCATTAAAGCGCAATATCTCAAAAATAAGTTTAAAAATGTGTATATCTCAAAAATAAGTTGTTTAAAAATGTGTATAAAACACTATATATTTTAGGTGTATCAGTCAACATATTTTATTTATCTGTGAAACTTTTTTAGCATTTTGAATGTATCTCAATTTAGATATTTTGTTACTTTTTTTAGGTATTATTGCTTCACATGCTAATTGGATCAAATCTCCACAAACCTTTAAGTTTCTTTTGGGCCAACTTCTCTTCTTTTCCAGGTTTCCCAACACCTACTTGTTTGGTGTGAGTTTATTTACTAATTTGTTTTTTTTTGAATTGTATATTGCATGGTATGTATGAAAATGTTCCTTTTATGCATGGAAGCCTGAGCCCGAGCCACCACTAAGTTAGCTGCACAGTGCAAGGGAAAATATGTCTAGTTTTCTAGGATTCTTAGAGGAATAAATTGACTTTATTTTTGATAAATTAGTGAATAACACAACAATTATTCACGCGTTCTTTTATTGACTTGTTCATTTGTTTCTTAACCATATCTGTACCAATCTCCTGACACTTGTAGCCAGCTCTACTTTATATATTCCTATTGTTGTTTTGCCTTGTTTAGATGGAGCTCCACTTATCTACTATTGAAGCTTGTTTATTCTGATCAATTTCATATTGTCGATTGAATCATGAAATGACACAGTTCTTGAAGAGTTAATTTTTTTAACTTTTTAACTTTGATCATATTACTAGATAGAAATTCAGCTTAAAATAATAGTAATAGTTAAAGGTTCATGCCTCGAAATCTTAATTTAGAGTTTATACATTCTAGAAAATTCGTGGCAGTAGATTTGTATATTATCGTGTTAGCATGATATGAAAATTTAACACACACTCAAAAGAGAGAAAACGACCAGTAGTGACACCATATGTTTTTACTTGAAAAATCCAGAAAAGGAAAAAACTACGAGATCTAGCCCTGTTGAAGAAATTCATTATAAACTAGATATGACATGTACAATTTCTTGTCTCACGGGTGGGAAATAGTTGAACACTCTTCGGAGTTATCAGGTGGTTGATGATGGTCGACAGTGGTCTGCGGGGATTGACTGCGATCAACGGTGGTCGATGACGGTTGACAGTGGTCGATGGCGATCGATGCTGGTTGGCTGAGGCAATAGTGATGACTGACTTCAGCTTCAAGCTCTTTCTTAGGTTTTAGCTATATTTTTCTTTATGAGAGGGGTGAAGCTCAATTTATAGAGTTTTAAGTAAATTAATATAGGAATAGGAATTATTTGATCGTACGGTTCAGAGTGTTTTCTTTGTTCCAACGATATTTGATGGACTTTTGAGTGTTTTAATGATGTTGGAATTGAGCGATCTTGGGCTCGTTGGATTCATCTTATGGAGATGATCGATTCAATTATGAACTTGTCAGATTTGACATCCGTTTGACATTCCAAATATGTTCGGAGAACTTTCGAAAATGATTTAATGTCTTAATTGGGGCTTGCTTTGACTCAGATTTGACCAAATTTGGTATCATGGAGTCCATCTTGTCGAATAAGTCAATTTGAGTATAAGTTTGCTGAAATCAGACATCTTGTTGATTTTTAATAAAAAATTAAATATTTCTTGCTCAAATGAATGCATCGAGATCCGTAACATGCCTTGAGATTTGTGCCAGATGATGAAAATTTTTTTGTGGCTTATCAGTTGTTCCTTTTTTGGGCAGGACTAACTATATCGTCCGAAAATAATAAAATCTGAAGTTTCTTACATTTTCATATATATATATATACATACATACATATATATATATATACATACATACATATATATATATGCGTAGTGTACTCAGATGAGTTGGTCGGGTAACTCCTTATCAGTTGTAAGTCCCCTATAATATGGGGTTCGAGTGTAGGGTGTGGTACTCGAATTATAAGTGCATGAGGGATGGTTGGGGCTCGTATGATATTCTCCAAACATTACTTAAAAAAAAGAATA
>NW_018252152.1:58564-69658 GCF_001263595.1 Phalaenopsis equestris | reverse complement strand
TATATAAATATATATATATATATATAATTTTGAAAAGGAAATCAGTATTTGACAGATGCCCAAATACTGATTTTTCATGCGCTAGGCCCCATGATGAGAGCTTGCGCCATGTGCCTAAATATTTGAAAACTCATCGCCACTGGGGATTGAACCCGTGACTTGAGGGGACTTACAGTGAACCCCGCCAACTAACAGGCCACGACGTGTAGCACATATAAGTATATATACATACATATATATATACATACATATATATATATACATACACATACATATATATATATACATACATATATATGTGTATGTATATATATATATATACATACACATACATATATATATACATACATATATATATATATATATATTTATGTGTATATATATATATACATACACATATATATGTATCTATATATATATATTTATGTGTATGTATATATATTTATGTGTATGTAGACATACATATATAGATACATACATACATACATACATACATACATACATACATACATACATACATACATACATACATACATACATACATACATACATACATACATACATACATACATACATACATACATACATACATACACATACATACATACATACATGCATGCATATGTAAGTTGATGAACAACTTAGATTAGTTTCCAAAAAGGACTTGCACGTGGATGGACACTGTGGTTCTATCCCCATGCTTCAAAAAAAAAAAAATCCTTTCACTTTTGATTGCTAGAATTTGAAACGCCGGCCGGCGGCCCGACGGTTGCGAGAAGGCTTAACGCAAGAATAGGAGAGGAATTAGAGAAATTCGATTGTATATATGTATGTATATATATATTTAAATTATTTTCTTATGCCAAGATTTATTATTACCTTTTTAATGTTGAAATTGTTCTCTTTTTTATTTATTTAGAAGGTGGAGGTCAATGACACTAGATGGAAGACCAAATGATATGAGAATTTGTTAGGTATGACTCATATACCATAAATGGGACAGATGCTGGAGCGGAGCGAAACCCACGAGTGAAGTGGAGCGGAAGGATCTATCCAATCGGGGGAGTTTCATTATGTGGGTTGGGGGTGCGGGGGCAACACTCCGCTGTTTGGTATAGAGGTAATTTAAGTAATTACATATTGTACTATAAGGTTATATTTATGTTCTGGTTGTAACTCTAGGTGAGATTCCGAGACTCTGAATTTTGTATTATGTACTCTTTTCTGAACATTGAAAAAAAATCGTTGCTCTGCTCCTGAGGATGTATGCATCTTTGTCGAACCTCGTAAATCTCTATGTGTTCTTCTGGATTTGTGTCGATTCCTAATTTCTCAAAAAGTTGCATCAGAGCGAGGTTTTAGGGCAGGGAAGAAAAATTTCGTCGGCCCAGGGAGAATAAGCGAAGAGGTTTCAGATCGGACTTGGGTGATTTTGCGAAGGGGCTTCAACGCCGGCAGTTTGGATCGAAGAGAGTTCGGCCAGGCTATTCCTGCGAATAGAAAACCAGTTCAGTTTGGCAGAGGAGTTCGCGAGTTCGAGCGGGAAGGAGTTCCCGTTAGAGTTAGGTGAATTTGGTGCAGACAAGGTGTTCGACGCGGACAGGAGCGACAGCCGGGGAGTGTGCGACATTGTCGTGATCGGCAGGGGAGTGCGCGACTCCAACGGGCAGGCGAATTCGCGTGAGGGTTCACGGCAGGAAGTTTCGCGAGATTGCTTTTTCCGCGACAAGAAAATTTGGGCAGACAACCAGAGGAGTTCGATTCTTCTAGCGGGCGCAACAGTTTACGAGCCTTCGCGGCTTTTGGCGAGGTGGAGTTCATGAACAGGAGTTCACGTGCAGTTATCACGAACAGATGCGAAAGACAGAGGTAGATTCCTAGGCGGTGGGAGCGACAGAGGAGCATAATTGGAAGGGCGGACGCGAGAAAAGGAAATTCACGCGGAAAGGAAAGCCTGCAGAAAAGGAAAGTTAGCGCAGAGATTTTCTGAAGATATTCCATGACTCAGGAAAGGCAAGGAAATGGAATCTGTTGCTGCACTCGGGAAAGGAAAATTTTCTTTCTGGAAGGAAAGCGGAGGCGGAGTTTTTCTGGAAGAGAAGCGGAAACGAAGCTTTTTCTGAGAAGGAAAACAGAGCTTTTCTGGAAGTAAAAATGAGCTTTTCTGGAAAGCGGAGACGAAACTTTTCTTGGAAGTTTAAGAAAAATGATTTCTGGGAAAGTTTAATTAAGGAAAATTTAATTAAGAGAAAACTCTTTTTATGGAAAACTTAATAAAGGGAATTTTAATCAAAGGATTATTTTAAAAGATTTGTTGTCTAACCCACATTGGTGCATAAGGAACTCAATGATGTAGTTTCTCCTAAGGAGTTGGATATTCGCCAAGGTAGAGATTTTTTAGACATATGTATTTCTCTTAAGGGGTTGGATATTCGCCAAGGTGGAAGGTGGAGATTTGTTGGGTATTGGGTATATGTATTTCTCCTGAGGGGCTGAATATTCGCTAAGGTGGAGATTTGTTAGGTATGACTCATATACCATAAATAGGACAGATTTTGGAGCGGAGAGTGGAATGGAGCGGAAGGATCTGTCCAATCGAGGGAGTTTTATTATGTGGGTTGGGGGTGCGGGGGCAGCACCCTGTGGTTTGGTACATAGGTAATTTAAGTAATTACATATTGTACTACAGGGTTATATATATATTATGTTTGTAGCCCTAGGTAACTCTCTGAGTCCCTGATATTCTGAAATCTTGTATTTTGTACTCTTTTCTGAATATTGAAAAGAAAGTCGCCGCTCCGCTTCCGAGCTTGCCGCTCCGCTTCCGAGGATGTAGGCATCTTTGTCGAACCTCGTAAATCTCTGTGTGTTCTTCTGGATTTGTGTCGATTCCTATTTTTCTTCGCCCTAGAATTAATGCATATTTTAATTTTTTTAATTATTATTTTAATGGATTACATTAATTTTAAGCCATAAATGCTAGTGATTTTTGAGTATAAATAGGCAAATAAGATGAGGATGGTGGTGGAGTCCCCGACTCTGCCTAACAGGTGATCCGAGATTTCCCAGTAAAAGAAAGTCTTTTCCAACCAGCGCAGTAGATGATCAACCAGATCATCTTTCGTGTTGAAGTGTAAAAGAAAATCGTCCCTATCTTGCGTAGCAGACGATCAACGAGATCCTCTTTCATGTTGCGGTGCAAAAAAAAATTGTTCCCGTTCTAGATAGCAGTTGAGCAACGAGATCCTCTTTTATGTTGCGGTGCAAAAGAAAGTCATCCCCATTTTACATAGCAGACGATCATTGATATCCTTTTTCTTGTTGTGATACAGAAGAAATTTGTCCTCGTCCTGTGTAACAATCAACCAAAAAAATCATCTTTTTTGTTGTTTTGAAGGAGAAAGTTATCTTCATCCCTCTCTAGTAGATGAGTTGGATAATCTTGCTTGTTGCTACGCATTCTGGTGGAGATGGAGAAATGTTTGAGTTTTCCTACCACACTTTGAGAGGGAGATTTTCATGCTTCTGTGATGACAATATCTGGGGACTTGCTAAAGATTAGCATAAATGCTCAAATTTCGGGGAGGTGATGCCGTCTCTACTGAAAGAGGTGTTGATTTTTAATGGCTCTTTCATAGTTTGTTGTGACATTTGCACATGATGATGATGTGTCTTTATATATGTTCTGCTTGAATCAATAAAAAATTTGATATTGCTTCTGAGCTATGATTTTGTCTTTCCTTCTGCGATGTTTTTGCCCTACTTCTGGGGTGTTGTTATCCAACTTATGGGTTGCATATTCGTGCTCGTCTCTTCTAAGGTTTATGCCTCAAACATGTGAAAGTTTGCAATCAAAGTTATCATGTGCATTTTATATAAAAAGAATTGCTTACCTTTTAATGCTCGTTCTTTCTGACATTTGTGCCCTCTTAGGCTTATATATTCTGAGGCTTGTGTCTTCTAATAGCTTGAAATGTGTTGATTCCTTTTGAGACTCGCAACCTTCTGAGGTTTTGATGTATCTTTGTTTTCTAAGGCTTGTATTCTCTGAAGTTTTTGATGTAATTGTGTCTTCTGAGGCTTGCAGTCTTCTGAGATCTTTGAGTGAAGACCCCGTCAACCACTTGCTCACATAGAGTATTTCTAGTGAGGACCTAGTCCACTACCAACTTCCCATCGAGATTTGTCTTTTGGGCTCAACTTCCATGGGTTTCGGATCCGGCCATCGAGTCTTGTCTCTTTGGCTCGACTTCTAAGAGCATGGTAACTTTCGATCGACATTGCCTCTTGAGCTTGTCTTATAGGAGTAACTTAGCTTCCCATCAAGTTTTGCTTTCTAGGCTCGACTTCCAAGGGCACCGTTTCTTCCCATCTGTTTTGCCCTTGGGCTCACCTCTCAAGAGCACTATAGCTTCCCATCGAGTCTTGTTTTTTGGGCTCAACTTCCAGGGGTACTAGTAGAGACCTTATCGGCCACTATGAATGTTCAACTTTCCCCGGGTTGTTAATCGAAACACGTCTATTTGACAACTTTAGCTTGTGTTGGAGCAGAGTTGAATAGAGAATTCATTAAGGATGTAATACCCGTCCTGGGTTGTATATCCGAAGATGCTCGACCACATTAACCTGTGTCGAATAAAGTCATATGAAATATACCGATGATGGTTAACATATCCTAGGTTTTTTATCGAAGTTTCTACTTGACGATCATAACTTTTTATTGAAGAGGTCGTCAGAAATCCACCAAGGATTTTTTACTTATCTGAGACTATTAGTTGAAGCTTCTGGTTGAAGACTGTAGCTTGTGATAGAAGAGGTCGAATCGAGTCCCCCTTAGATCGATTAAGCCCATAATGAGGTGTCAGAGATGCTCCGTGTTTTTTGAGACTGGGGCGCAAGTCGCAATAGACCGTATGTTTTCTTGAAAATATGGTTGCAATCACTCAAGAAAAATGTATAATAACTCATTAGTTGTTGTTTTGAATCTATTGACCCCAACAAGTATGTTTTCCGCATGAACTTCTACAACAACCCATGTATTGAGCTTTGAAGAGATCAATTTCTTAATCTAGTTGGCGAGACACTCTACTATAGTGAGGGGCACTGGGAAGCGTTATTTGCAATGAGGATTGCGCCCATTTTAGAGTGTTTTTCAAAGACTTATTGTCTGAACAAAATATGAGATGACTACTCTTCCACAGTCGTGTCCGAGATGTTAACGTGAACGATCATTCGAGACTGCATTGAATGTTGCCCCCCAACCTGAAAGAAGTTGTGAAAGAATGTGTTTGAATCGGAGGTGAGAAGACAACCCACTACAATCATGCTCGGGACGTTCACATGAACGACATTTTGAGATTTCAGTGAAGGTTGCTCCCCATGTTGAAGAATGCTCTAGAGATGATCTTCAATATGCAAAAAGGAGTTTTTCGCCAGTTGAATGATGTACATCATTGGGAAATGAAGTTGGGGCGAAGTGTCTCGAAGTTGAAGACAATATTAAATGATGTTTTATTTCTCACAGACGGTATCAAACTGATGCATACTAAAAAATTCGCGGCACTAGAGTAGTGTATTATTATATTAGCGTGGTACGAAGATTCAACACACACTTAGAAGAGAGAAAATAACTAATAGTGACATCAAAAAATTTTATGTGGAAAACTCAGGAAGGGAAAAAACCACGAGGCCTAGCCCTGCTGAAGAAATTCACTATAAATTGGATATTACATGTATAATCCCTCTTTATACATGTGGGAAATGGTTGAACACTTTTCAGAGTTACAACATCAATGCACGAATGAACTTGTTGTAAGAAGTGAGTGACAGCTGATGGTGATCGACGACAATCGCCAAATGATGGTCGACAGTAGTCGGTGGAGATTGACAGTGATCAGGGGTGGTCCGCGATGGTCAACGACGGTTGACGGTGTTTGACAGTGGCAAGAGCGGTGTTGGACTTCAACTCCTTCAAGCTTCAAGCTCTTTCTCAGACTTCAAGCTCTTTCTCAGACTTCAAGCTCCATTTTTTCTCATGAGAGGGGTGAGACTCTATTAATAGTGTTATGGGTGCAATTGTTACAAAAATATGAATTGTTTTGATTGGACGATCCGAAGAGTTTCCTTTGATCCAATGGTGTTTGATGGACATTTGAATGTCTTAATGATGTTGGAGTTGTGCGATCTTGGGCTCGTTAGATTCATCTTGTTGAGACGCTCGATTTGACTATGAACTCGTGACATTCAATATCCGTTTTAACATTCCAAATGTTTCTAGAAAACTTTCAAACATGATTTATTCTCTTAATCGGGGCTTGATTTGACTCAGATTTGACCAAATTTTGTATCATTTAGTCTATCTCGTCGAATCAGTCAGCTTGACTATATGTTTGTTGAAATCCACTTCTAGATGACTTTTTTTCAACATTTGAATGCTTACTGTTCAAAATATTGCCTCGAAATCCGTATCACGCCTCGAGATTTATGTCGAATGAGGAAAATTTATTAGTGGCATATCAATAGTTATATTCAAAATATTCAAGAGAAGTGTGTGAATTATAGTATTTAAAGTTGACTTTGTGAAAATATTATTATTAGATCATTATTATACTATTTAAGTCATATAAAAAAGCTCTAATATTTATTATGTTATTGTTCAGTCCTCAATATGAACCTGGTTAAATTGTTTAACTTTTGAATCTTTTTTCAGTTATTATTCTATTTAAGTCATACATGACGTATATTAATGACAATTTTTACTGTTTTTATATGATCTTTAATGCAGCTTCTGGAGTATAATGAATCTAAGACTGCTGCTGCTGATCCGGAGGGTGATTCCAATGAGCTGAATAGAGAAGACAAAGCCAGCTAGAAAAAAGAGCCCGATCTCAATGGTGCTTTGAAAAGGTGACCAGCCATGATTAGCAGCCATGAATCATGGCTGCAATTGAATATTAGAAGACAGGAAATGCTTTGAAAAGGTAAGCAGCCATTAAGACAAAGCCAGCTAGAAAGAAGAGCCCGATCTCAATGCTGCTTTGAAAAGGTGAGCAGCCATGAATCATGGTTGCAATTGAATATTAGAAGACAGGAAATGCTTTGAAAAGGTAAGCAGCCATTATTCTCGATGGTTTTTTTTCTTGCACATGTTTTATATTGAATCATATTCAAGTTAAATGGAAGACTATGCGTGTTCCAGTTGATATAACCGTTTTGTCATTTATGTATATTTATTTGATTTTGTACCTTCTGAACCGTCTTATGCCAAATGAAGATAAGCCTTGACTTCATTTTACACTGTTTTATTGTCACCGCAACTTTGTCTCCATAATGAATGCTTGGCCTTTCTAATGCTTGCAGAAAAACGAATTGAGATCTCTCTTACCCATAAGTCTTCTTCACAATGGCTTTTTCACTGGCTGTCATAAGAATGAGGACAGCACGCATAGCAGTTTTAGCTGGAGATGTCAGCGCAAGGTTCCTTCATATCTTCATAAGTTGGTTTTCACTCAAGAATTCATGGCAGCTTTACGAACAATAACAATGAAAGAGAACGAGATTAAAAAGGCTACTTCTCTGCTAGAAGTGGTGGAGAAATTTTATAGCCTGCTTTTTTTTTCCTGCTAATGGCACTAATGATAAAATTATTTGGGGCATCTACATACATTGAAAATCGAATGATAGCCCACAGAAGGTGTTTTTCTCTGTTTCAGTTTAATAACCCAATTTCTATGTATTTAGTTATCTAACACCTAAACTTTACCTTTATATTTATAGCTGAATATGTATCATGTCATATAAAAAATTCCATTTAAAAGTGAAATGCCATTTTTATGCATATATAAGGCGGACTATATGTAAAAATTAAACTTTTGGTGCTAGATATGTAAATAGATAGAAATTGAATGGTATAATTGATCAGCCTTTCTATGTAATACTAGTTACCGTTATACCAAACAAACCTTCAACAATTTAACACATAATCTTAAATGACATTTCTCTGTTTTTTTACATCGAAAAAAACACTGATTTCAGGCAGCAAGAGCAAATAAAATATTCTCATCATCACTGATTCATAGGAGGGTCAGTGGTTCTGATTTTTGCTTGTAAAACTATAGTTATAAATATATATGTATTTGTGTTTTATGTATCACCAAACTTATTTAAGATTATAAAAGTCAGATGTAGAATTATAATTTTGTATATGCAATTTTATAGTGCTTTTAATTATTTTCTTGGACTTCTAATGTTAAATATTTTCATTACATCATAGCAGGAGTTGTGCGAAATTTTTTAGTGCCCTTTTTTAAGTAAGTGCTTGCCAATTATTTTCTTTTCTTTAGGTAAGATGAGTCTCAAACTTGTAATTTGCTCCCATAACAGTGTTTAAGAGGGGGTCAATAGTATTTATTATAATTATCTCGATGAAAAATATTGAGATGATTACAAATCTAACACAACATGTTGTTAATAGTTCTCAATGTTCCTTTATGTAGTAGAGCAACTTGAACTCAATAATCTTAAATATTTAATTTGAAAGAATATTTATCAAACATGTGTCAAAATTTGCGTTCGATGATAAAAATTAATTGATGATAGGTCAAAGTGATAATTCACATGTATTTTATAACAATTTTTAAGATAAGTATAAGAATTAAACAGGCAACCAAACAGGCTTAGGTATTTAAAATATACAGTTTTTTATTTTATTTTACGTGTATATAACTAAATAGGAAAAATAATTTTCATGTATTTACTTTACAGACAACTAAATGGCCTACAAGCAACCGGCCTACAGTTATATAATACACTGCAATTATATTACGCTGCATTCTTTTTTTACTTGGCATTTGTTTTACAGACAATCAAACAGCCCCTTAAATTATATTATTCGTGCTTGTAAATAAATTGAACGGTAAGTTGTGCAAGCTTTTTCATTTAACAGTCTAGCAGTTACAAGTGTTTTATGTTTGTTTGATTAGTTAATCAAATGATCATGAAGAGCTCTAATTGAGTCGAGCCACAAGTAATCATTTGCACTCCTAACAAATATAGTCAAATTTCTAATCTTCCATTTTATGGCTTAATTTATTTTGATTTGGTTTCCAATTATGAACTATTTTATGCTCAAAACCTCGTCACTGTAAAAAATAAAACAGGTTCACTGCAGCGATGATTTGCATGAGATACCCATAGATATGATACGAGCGAAATGCAGACTTGACAAAATAAAAATAAATTTTGCTTAGTTTGGACCTCCCTGTAACTATGGATCATATTTTCTTTTGTGAATGCCCAAGGCTCCCTTGAGCAGGTACACTTCTCCAAAGCTTTCTTACCATCACTGTTTGATTTATATAATGGTATTTTTTATGTGATATGAAAGATTTAGGTGTTATAAATGTAAAAAGCAAAATTGAAGTGTTAGATATGTAAATTCATAAGAATTGAGTGGTATGTATGTAAATTCCCCTTCTGTGTGTTTTTTGCTTAATCACTGTGCAGGGTTTCCGTGACAGCTAAATTTTTGTTGGTAACATACAAAACAAACACAGGCAAATTGGGAATGCTGGTCTTGGTAGAAAACAGAAGGAAGTTGTTGATGCGAAGCATTCTTCTGCTTGAGTCCTGAATATCTCTATAATTGGAGAAAAGCTAAAATCCAAGATGGTAGATATTAAGATGCCAAAAAAGAGAGTTGACAAAAAATTGGTGCAAGATAAATGAGTATTATAGCAGGATGGGGAAGAAATCTTAATATAGGAGGGCAGCTTTTTTTTCCTTTTTCTTTTTTTAAATATTCGGATGACTTCATAAAAGCATGAGAATAAATGTTGAAGGTTTGCGGAAACTAATCCTTGGTTTTGCCATCGTTGGCTCAGAATAGATTAGTGAATTTTTCTTTATTATATGAACTAGGGGCTATATTCGATGGGGAAATTTTGCTGTTCAGTATGCTTGCTAATTTTTTTCCTTGTGCCCGCTTCTCTAATATTAAAATTTTTAAAGTGTCATTTAATGTGATAGACGGTTGAGTTGTAAGACTTCTCTGGCCTGGGATTGATTCATACGGGAATGTATGTCACATATGAGGAGCGATATTCTCAAATACCACTATTTTCATATATGTATGTATGTATGTATGTATGTATGTATGTATGTATGTATATAAAAGAGTTCAGGAAGTAAAAGCAGGACTCGATCTAGTAACTAATGCCAGTCCGCAAAAGAGACTTCCAAAATAAACATTCCAGCATGATCTGTGAAGTAGCGTCTCTCCCAACCGAGAAACATAGGTTTTGTTTTTTGTAACAACTTCCCCGAAAGAACGTGAGAGCAGCCAATAAGGAAATACCAGAACACCGAAATATAAGACCATCCATTCATGCATGGAGTAGAGAGGGGGAGGCAAAAAGTAAAAGAACCTAACCATAGAAAATCAAAAATAAATCAAGCCAATGTGAGAGATGTATAGCAAAAACCTTATAAGTGTAATAAACATTTAACAAGCACCAATATAGCAGCTCATAAAAGACAGATTTCTGATGCTATCGAGGTTGTCCACCCTATATTTCCATCTTTGATTTATTTTCTTTAACAGGGAGCTTAATTTTGTATAGTGTAGTCTCTTTTGATGGAGAGTAATTCCTAAAGATTCTAGAGTTTTTTTCAAGCCAAATGCAATACTATATAATGTGAATAGCAAGCCCGAAAAATTTCCTTGCCAGCTTAGAAGAAATATTATCAGCATATGATATAATTTGTTACAAAGTACCTCCCAAATGAAATAAATTCTTAAAAGGAATGCTGCTTGTGAGAGCAGAGGAAAATAGAAAGATTAAAAAAAAGAGTATGGGTTTATGCCCATATAGCATAGAACACAATCCTTAGGGTGTGTGTTGCAGACTGGTAAATTTCTCATGCAGATTAAAATCCATTGTGAGGCTATATAAATCCATTAATACGAAAAAAAATCCTCATTTTATTTTCTTCCGTCTCTCTTTCTTATTTTTTGTTTTTTTTGTCGTTCGTAAATCGTAAATGTGCATGAGCTTATGGCATCGCCTTAACAAGCCGACAGTTGCGGCGGAGACC